>NC_091170.1:15698351-15903351 GCF_040958095.1 Procambarus clarkii
CCAGCATGACCTCTCCATTCCCAGCATGACCTCTCCATACCCAGCATGACCTCTCTATACCCAGCATGACCTCACCATACCCAGCATGACCTCTCCATACCCAGCATGACCTCTCTATACCCAGCATGACCTCTCTATACCCAGCATGACCTCTCCATACCCAGCATGACCTCTTCATACCCAGCATGACCTCTCTATACCCAGCATGACCTCTCTAAACCCAGCATGACCTCTCCATACCCAGCATGACCTCTCTATACCCAGCATGACCTCTTCATACCCAGCATGACCTCTTCATACCCAGCATGACCTCTCTATACCCAGCATGACCTCTCCATACCCAGCATGACCTCTTCATACCCAGCATGACCTCTTCATACCCAGCATGACCTCTCCATACCCAGCATGACCTCTTCATACCCAGCATGACCTCTTCATACCCAGCATGACCTCTCCATACCCAGCATGACCTCTCCATACCCAGCATGACCTCTCCATACCCAGCAGGACCTCTCTATACCCAGCATGACCTCTCCATACCCAGCATGACTTCTCTATACCCCAGCATGACCACTCTATACCCAGCATGACCTCTCCATACCCCAGCATGACCTCTCTATACCCAGCTTGACCTCTCCATACCCAGCATGACCTCTCTATACCCAGCATGACCTCTCCATACCCCAGCATGACCTCTCCATACCCAGCATGACCTCTCTATACCCAGCATGACCTCTCCATACCCCAGCATGACCTCTCTATACCCAGCATGACCTCTCCATACCCAGCATGACCTCTCTATACCCAGCATGACCTCTCCATACCCCAGCATGACCTCTCCATACCCAGCATGACCTCTCTATACCCAGCATGACCTCTCCATACCCCAGCATGACCTCTCTATGCCAGCATTACCTCTCTATACCAGCAGGACCTCTCCATACCCAGCATGACCTCTGCATACCCAGCATGACCTCTCCATACCCCAGCATGACCTCTCCATACCCAGCATGACCTCTCTATACCTGTTGTAATCCACAAGTTAGTAGGAATTATTAGCTAGAGGATCATTACTACAACACTTAACGAATGATGATTGAAGTACATGTAAGTAGACAGACTATGGATCACATATCTAAGAAAGGTCAATGGATTAAGACCGAAGCTGTTTAGCCAAATTAATAATTCCTGGAAAGAGGAATTATTCTTCGTCAGGCTTCTAGGAACAAGATTACCGCTCTAGGGATAAGGTTAATCGGATTATACCTTCCTTGAGAGGTGGTGAAATGTTGAGGCCATGGCTGACTGGAGTCAGTCTGATTGTGGAGTTGAACTAGCAAGTCCTCCGAGGTCCGTTTGGCAGCAGCGAAGTGTAGCAGACAGCTATGCGAGAGCCTGTTGTGATCTTAGTGACCAAGTTAAGTCTGCAGTATGTGAGTATTGAATGTAAGACTAACCGGGTGTGGAGCGTTGTAGTAATCATTCCGTATTAGGGACTTAGGCGGAAGTTACGAGTGTGGGTGGTGATCGCGGAGGTCAAGTGGTCTATGGGTATTGGAAGTGTATTGACCTAATAGAGTATGTTAATTAATATAGTATTATTTGTCAGAGTCTATTCTTTGTAATTAAATGACAAAACCCGACGGCCTTTAAATACCTTCCATATGTTCATTCATTGTGTTCCAGTACAAACCTAGTGGTACGCCTCAAGGGTCTGGTGTGTGTAGGAGTACACGGTGGTAGTAACGGTTGCTGAGGCAAGGTGTTATGTGTTGTGTAATCGCTGTGTTCGGAATGAACCGGGGTTCAGCGTCACGACATATTTGGTGGCAGCGCAAACAGGTTTGGAACACTTTGAGAGATGAAGGAAGTGTGTTACTGGTTTAGTTGGTGAGGGAATGTTCGGGAATTGGTAGACGTCGGGTTGTGTTCAGGACGGTGGATATTGGAGTGAGGAAGGGAAGGTGTGTGGGCCAGTGAGTGGCCATAGTGGGGTGTGGGGCCAAGGTGTGTGGCCAAGTGGAGTGGCCACGTTGTGCGGCAGGGAAAGGTCCCCTAAGGGGTGGAAACAGTAGTGTGGATAACTGATAAGTGACGTTGTTAATGGTGGCTTAAAATTATAAGTGATTCTAGTGAGATTAAGGGAATAAGGCCAAGTAAGGTTACTGTACGGCAAAGCGTCAAGCTGGTTCATACACGAGCACATAAGGGGCGAGTAGCCATGACGGGTACGGGTAGTAATAGGGGCGCCAGTGGCCAGGCCACGAGTAATGTCGGTCAGGGTGAGAGTGGTGATAACACGGCGGCGTTGCTTACGGCGCAGGCGGCAGCGTCAGAGACAATTGGGCAGGTTGCACAGTGGTTGAAAAATGTGTTGAGCACGCATGAGACGACTAATGCAGGACCTAAGGTATATGGAGACATACCCACGTTTTGGGGCGCCAAACGGGATTCGAAAGGTCAGTTACTGACGGATATTAGAACATTTTTCTTTGCTCTAGAGAAGGCGACTAGTGTGGGGTCATGGTCGGATCAGGCAAAGATTGCATTGGCATATTCCAAGGTGAAAGGGGAAGCAAAGACCCTGCTCAACTCGGCGGAAATTAGAGAAATAAATAGTTATAGCGAGTTTAAGCAGGAACTGATAGATCATTACGATGTGCAGCACGATGCAGTAGAACTAAAGGCTCAGTTAGCTGCACTTAAACGAGAACCAGGGGAACAATTAAGGGCGTTTGGCCATAGAATAAGACTCTTGGGTGATGTGATTGAGCGGACGGAAACGCAGTTCACGGGGGTAGTAAGAGATTCTATGCAACGGAGTGTTTTTTTCGGTGCATTACCGCGGGAAAGTGCGTTACACTGCAGGGAAGCTAAGTCTTTTAAGGAAGCGGTGAAACATGCAGTGTTTTGGGCGGAGAATAGCCCGACACATAAACTGACAGAGGATGACATTTTCAAGAAGTGTCCCCTAAGGAACAGGCAAATCTTGCAGACACGCAAGAGAGACAGGCTCAGCTCTGGGCCCCAGTAGCTCAGCCAGTGGAGGATGGACCCGCGGCGGGGGTCACACATTCCAAGGGCAAGGGGCGAGGTGCTCCTCGACGTAACAATAATAAGGGCTGGGAGCCAAGGGTGTTCCAGGGACACAATACGAGTGGGGTGTCGTGGGGACCCCATCAGGGTACTCGTGGGCAGCGAGGAGGCTATAATCAAGGGGCACGTGGAGGCAGGTTCACTCCTGCTCCACCACGATACACGCCTGCTCAGGGAGCAACAGGAATGTACCACCAGAACCAGGGTACCGGTAGAGGGTATCCCCGGGGAACGGGGTACACTGCAGGTAAACACGAGCCAGAACGACCTAAGCAGACAAAAGTGTGTAAGCTGTGTGGTGACGGTAGTCACTTGGCCTGGCAGTGTAAGCTTTTTGTTCCGCCTAATTACCCAGTGTGTACAGTAGGGGGTGGCGGACAGTGGTTGTGTACCGTCGGGTCGGGTCATCCCATAAAGGTGCATTTACGGTTAAAGGGCACTATCTATACAGCCTTGGTGGACACCGGTGCTTCCGTGTCCATCATGAGTCGTAGCGTGTTAGGATCAGACGTCAGGCTGATACCTAACAACAGGAGATTAACGGCGGTGGGGGATAATGCGTTGCGGGTGTTGGGAGAGACAACTGTGGATTTCCAGCTAGAAGATAGATGGTTTAAACATAGTTTTGTAGTAATACAGGATATAGGGCTGAAACATACCAACATTATCTTGGGAATTGATTTCCTCGAAAAATACTCATGTACCATAGCGTTCAGCGCAAGGGGGAATAAATTGGTATGTGGGGGTCAAGCGGTAGACGTTAACAAGGTGAGGAGTAGAGAAGGAGTAGCAGTAGTGAGGGGTAACTGTGGTAACTCGGCTGGGGACCAGAATATACAGTGGGCAGTCACGGTACCCAAGGATGTCACCATTCCGGGAGAAGCATCCTTAGTGATTAAAATGGCATGTAAAGCCAAGGGAGTAGACGTTGTGCAAATTGAGCCATTGGATAATCCAGCAGGGTTGGTGATAATGGAGACTATTGAAGACATAAATGAAGGGGTAATTCGGTTGAGGGTTTTTAATCCCTCTCGGTGGCCAGTCACCTTGAGTAAGCATGCACAGGTAGCGTGGGGCACCCTGTGGAGGAGATTATTGCAGCCATGTCAGTAAGTCAGAGTGAGGGCGATGAGGATAGAATGGATAAATTAATGGGAATAGTGGATAGGATGTCCATGGAAAGGGAGGTTAAGGAAGCCTTAAGGGGCTTAGTCAGGGAGTTCCCGGATGTTTTTGCGTTGAGAGGGGAACCCCCAGGGTGCATTACTCAAGGAGCACATAGAATTGACGTAGAGGGCGCACATCCAGTATATACGAGAGCATATAGCATACCAGTGGCACACCAGAGGGAGGTGAAAGAGGAGATAAGCCAGCTAAGGGAGCATGATATCATTGAACCATCCAGTTCACCGTGGCACAGCCCTCTCGTAGTAGTCAGGAAAAAGAATGGGGGAGTGAGGTTATGCGTAGATTTCCGCAGAATAAACAAGCTGACGAAAGACGAAGCATACCCATTACCTAACATACAGGACACATTGACACACTTGAAGGGTACACAATATTTTACCACATTAGACCTACTCAGTGGGTATCACCAGATACCGCTGGAGGAAGAGTCGAGGGAAATCACAGCGTTTAGTGCGTGCAACGAGCTCTGGCAATATAAACGACTTCCTTTCGGGTTGAAGTCAGCACCTGCTGTGTTCAGTAGGCTAATGATGAGTGTTATCGGGGTTGATAGGTCCCACAGCGTTGCTGTACCTCGATGACGTAATCGTGCTGGGAAAGTCATTAGAGGAGCACATGCATAATTTGAGGAAACTCTTGCTAAGGCTGAGGTCACACAACCTCAAAGTGAATTTCGAAAAATGCAGTTTTTTTGGAGAATCGGTAACATTCCTGGGTCATACAGTGGGCCGGATGGGTATCAGTCCATTGCCAGATAAAACCAGGGATATTCAAGAGTTCCCAGTTCCACAGAACAAGAAAGAGTGCAAATCTTTCCTGGGGTTGGTTAGCTATTATCGGCGATTTATTAAAGATTTTTCAAAAATTGCAAGACCATTACATCAGATCAGTGGACTTGCAGAGTTCGTGTGGGGGAAGGAACAACAGCAGGCGTTCCAGGTACTGAGGGCTGCTGTCAGCTCTCGCAGTATCTTGGCGCACCCAGATTTTAGCAAACCGTTTCTGGTGTATGCGGATGCTTCTGGCGCAGCGATAGGTGGTGTGGTAGCTCAGGTGGATGAGCGAGGACGGGAGCGTCCCATTGCATTTTGTTCACGAGTACTATGTCCTGCAGAGAGGAACTATAGTACGATTGAGAGGGAAGCGCTAGCGATCACATTCATATTACAACGGAACCGGTACATCTTGCTTGGACATGAAATTTGGCTCAGAAGCGATCACAAACCCCTTAAGTATGTGTTCGAGTCCAAGGAGCCTTGTCAGCGGCTGGCACGGTGGGTTACCTCGCTCTCAGAGTTTAACATTACAAACTTTGAACATGTACCAGGGAAAAGCAATGTGGTCGCTGACGCGTTGTCAAGGTGTCACAATGTAGCAGTGGTGAGTGAAAGGGGGGAGGAAGATGTGTCGTGGAATGTGAGGGAGTTGATACGGAGTCAGGAAGGTCACCCCCTGTGGGGGGAGGTAAGGAAGTTTTTGAGGGGTCAGCGTGCGGAGTTGAGGAAGTCACTTCCAGCCCCAGTGGATGAGTTTGTGGTTGAAGATGAGGTGTTGTATCATCTTGGTAGGGTTTCGGGTATACGGTCTGAACCAGTATACCAGGCAGTCTTGACACCGGAGTTCCAGAGGACTGCAATGTATCTGTGTCATAACATCCCAGCAGCAGGCCATGGAGGGGAGTCCAAGACGTTGCAGAGGGCACGTCAAAGGTTCTATTGGCCATCCATGGGTAAAGATATCAAGGTCTATGTAGCCTCTTGTGACAGTTGTCTGAGGTACAAGGCACATAGGTTGGGGGCGGAACCTTTGCGTAGGTGGCCGGAGGTGAGTACTCCCTTCGAGAGAGTACACATAGATCTCATTGGGCCGCTACCACAAGCTCATTCAGGGGCGAGGTACATATTTGTAGCAGTGGATGCACTCACACGGTTCACTGTGGTGAGTGCACTCCGTTCTAAGTCGGCAGAGGATGTGACCCAGGCCATGGTGGAAAGTGTGTTAACCAGGTTTGGGGCTCCTCAACAAGTTGTGTCAGACCAAGGGTCAGAGTTTATCAATCAAGTATTTCAAAGCATCGCGAGTGTGTATCAATTCAAACATACTCCAGTGCTGGCATATCGACCATCGGCGAATGGTTTGGTTGAAAGACACAATGCTGAAGTAATCAGTATTCTGCGGCATTTGGCTGCAGATGATGTGCTTGCATGGGATCAGAGTTTGTCGATGGTGGAGTCGGCGCTCAACACGGCGTTCAATAGGTCGGTGGGAGAAACCCCGCATTTTTTGTTGCATGGGTTCGATCCCCGACTTCCGTTCACGACGTTCACAAGCAAGCAACCGCCATGCTATGCGTTAGACTTCAAAAGTGTTGTCTGTAGGCGAGCAACCAAGGCATTTGACTTGGTGAAACTACATTTAAGAAAGTCGACAGAGGTAGCAGAGGCATATTATAATGCGCGGAACAAGGTCCAAGCAAAGGTGATCAATGAAGGTGATAGGGTATTCGTGAAGCAGATGCACGCTCAGGCAGAAGGTAAGTTGGCACCCAAGTTTGTGGGGCCATGTCGGGTAATTAGCAAAAAGAATGCAGAAGTGAAGGTTAAGGTGCTAAACACAGGGCATGTGTTCTCCTGTCACCCAGACCGCGTCTATACACTGACCGGTCAGGCAAGTGAGGAGCCATACCCTACGGGGAGTGTGCCAGGGGAGAGCACACCAGCGGCTGAGAACATAGGTAGGGGTACGAGGAGTTGGCAATCAAGGGTAGATAACACAGAGCAGCCTTCGCAGGACCGAGGACAAGGTCCACAGGCGACGGTGACACATCGCTATCCGACCCGCTCTCGTGGGGTCATGAACACAGAAGGAGCATAGTATGTACTGTAGAGTAGTGCATGGCCATGGTAGTTTTTGTAGAGTGTAGTGTGTAGAGTGTGTAGTGGTGCATGGGCATGGTAGTTTTGTAGGTGGGGTAGTGTGTAGAGTGTGGTGTGTAGTGGTGCATGGGCATGGTAGTTTTGTAGAGTGTGGGGTAGTGTGTAGAGTGTGGTGTTGAGTGGTGCATGGGCATGGTAGTTTTGTAGAGTGTGGGGTAGTGTGTAGAGTGTGGTGTGTAGTGGTGCATGGGCATGGTAGTTTTGTAGAGTGTGGGGTAGTGTGTAGAGAGTGGTGTAGAGTAGCATGTGTAGTGGGTGGTGTAGTGTTGTGGCGTTTGGACGCCTGGTATGGAGTGTGGTGTTATAATGAGGTCATCAGTGGTTGGGTTGACCAGAGGTGATGGTGTGTCGGAGTGGGTAAGTCTTATGGATAAGATTATAATGTAGAATTTCAAAATTTCAGGTGTTGGTGGTTGCAGTGGACGAGCGAAGTAGATATGCTAATTTCTTATTAAGTTGTTACAGGAATCTCGCTAGAGGCGAGCCAGTGGCAGTATGATGTTTTAGTGACATAAGTGTGAAATTATTTTAATGAGGTATTTATTGTGATAATGTATGTGTATGTATATACTGTATATTACCTCATCGGCACCATTACTGAGTGTTAGGCTTGAGAAGGTCCCCCGGGATCATGTCACAGAGCTTCAGGTAGAGTAGAAGGGAAGCTATGAGGCTACACTCAGTATTCTAGAAAAAAAAAGGGGGAGGAAGTGAAGCCAACGTGACGTTATAGGCGAAATTCGCCCCCTGACATCAAAGCAGGGATAAGGGCCAGCTGCAATGGTTTTGCAGCTGCGCTCAGGCTATATACGGGGAGAGAGTAAGGAGCCGAGGGGGTTTGTGATAATGGGATCGAGCCAGGGGGCTCCGAGGGAATATTTTGCAGGTACAGTACAGCGGTCGGGAAGGTGTGAATACAGGTGGACACACTCTGGGCGGATGGGCCTAGACCAGAGAGCTGTGAGGGATCTACAGCGTTCTGGGATTGGTGCCCTGGAACGAGACGTCAGCACAGACCCAAGGGACATGACCCTGGGGTAGGAATCTCCGTTGCTCTGGAGGCCAGGATCACGTTACCTCAGAGCAACGATGGGACATTAACAACATTCACCAGGCTGGACAGCCTGGGTTTTGTCTGGGTCATGGAGGATCTATGACCTAGCAACCATGGGACACGAAGACAAGAGAAGTGATGCTGCCAATTGTGGAGGAGGCCAGTGAAAACATTGTGTGATCATTGTAAGCCCTTATGTCAACAGTACAGGGCAAGATGTTAAATTATAATTACTAAGGATGAAGAACCTTAGATATATATGTGTTGTGTATATATTAATGACTAGTGTCATTTCTGTTTAAGTGCCAGCATTCTGGTCCATGTAATTTTATGGTTATGTTTGTATGTAATTATATGTCAGCAGTTTAGGTATATGTGCATTGTGTGGAGATGGAAAAATTATTACAGACTATTTTACCTGTGCTATGATGTGAATATAATGTATATGTTGGAGAAGTGTTGTGAGTCATGTCGGGGAAAATTTTAATTTATTTCATTGTGTGTATGATGAACTTATTGGATGATTTTTTAGTTGTACACATATGGTGGGTGCATCCTCCAGGTCCTTGCACTAATGGAACCATTGCAAGATGCATATGGGGACATATGCGTGTTTAAGGAGGGGAGTGGTGTTGTAATCCACAAGTTAGTAGGAATTATTAGCTAGAGGATCATTACTACAACACTTAACGAATGATGATTGAAAGTACATGTAAGTAGACAGACTATGGATCACATATCTAAGAAAGGTCAATGGATTAAGACCGAAGCTGTTTAGCCAAATTAATAATTCCTGGAAAGAGGAATTATTCTTCGTCAGGCTTCTAGGAACAAGATTACCGCTCTAGGGATAAGGTTAATCGGATTCCCAGCAAACACAAATTATCTACACAACGTTCGCCTATCTCTTCCCATAGGTGTGGGAATGATTTGCATTGAGAATGGTGCAGGAGAGCCTTTGAGAAACTTTTACTCAAAAAATCCAAACACAAAGGTTTAATTATAAATTGTTTTTCTACAATTATTTTCTTCCAAATGTCAAACAAATAGTTTTTACATGTTTAAATATAAAATTTATGGTGTTTTTTTTGTAAAATTCATTAATAAATTGTGAATGATATATATTGGCTGAGTGAAACCTTTAAAATCCATTTAGTTATAATATGAACAAAAAAAAGTAGTTTTCCAAATTTTCTAAAAATCGCTCTTTTTAACACAATTTGACTCCTTATGCATTCCACTAAACACTAATATCATGTTTAAATTATATAATTTATGTATTATTCCCTAAGATAACTTTCATATAAATTAATAAAAGTTGCTGGAAAGTGGTGAGAACGAATCTGAAAACGTTTTGGCTTGTCTTATATTGGCGTGTTCTATTAACTAGAGTGAGTAAGAGTGAGCGAGAGTGGGTAAGAGTGAGTAAGAGTGACTGAAGGTGAGTGAGAGTGCCCAGAGAGTGGTAAGTGTGAGTAAAGAGTGAGTATAAGTCAGAGTGACCTGAGAGTGAGTAAGAGTGACAGAGTGAGTAAGAGTGAGAGTAAGGGTGGACAGAATGAGTAAGAGTAAGAGTAAAGTGATTGAGAGTAAGGGTGGAGTATGAGAGTAAGAGTGATTGAGAGTTAGAGTGAGAGTAAGAGTGATTGAGAGTTAGTGAGAGTAATAGTGATTGAGAGTAAGAGTGATTGGGAGTAAGGTAAGAATGAGAATAAGAGTGATTGAGAGTAAGAGTGAGTAAGAGATAAGAATGAGAGTAAGAGTGATTGAGAGTAAGAGTGATTGAGAGTAAGAGTGATTGGGAGTAAGAGGATTGAGAGTAAGAGTTGATTGGGAGTAAGAGTGATTGGGAGTAGGAGTAAGAATGAGAATAAGAGTGATTGAGAGTAAGAGTGAGTAAGAGTAAGAATGAGAGTCAAGAGTGATGAGAGTAAGAGTGATTGAGAGTAAGAGTGATGAGAGTAAGAGTGATTGGGAGTAAGAGTGAATGGGAGTAAGAGTAAGAGTGAGAGTAAGAGTAAGAATGAGAATAAGAGTGATTTGAGAGTAAGAGTGATTGGGAGTAAGAGTAAGAATGAGAGTAGGAGTGATTGGGAGTAGGAGTGATTGGGAGTAGGAGTGATTTGGGGAGTAAGAGTGATTGAGAGTAAGAGTAATTGAGAAGTAAGAGTATGAGAGTAAGAGTGAGAGAGTGAGTATGAATGGGTAAGGGTGACTGAGAAGTGAGTAAGAATGACAGAGTAAGAGTGACAGAGAGTAAGAGTGACAGAGTAAGAGTGACAGAGGAGTAAGAGTGACAGAGAGTAAGAGTGACAGAGAGAAGAGTGACAGAGAGTAAGTAGTGACAGAGAGTAAGAGTGACAGTGTAAGAGTGACAGAGTAAGAGTGACAGAGAGTAAGAGTGACAGAGAGTAAGAGTGACAGAGAGGAAGAGTGACAGAGAGTAAGAGTGACAGTGTAAGAGTGACAGAGTAAGAGTGACAGAGTAAGAGTGACAGAGAGTAAGAGTGACAGAGAGTAAGAGTGACAGAGAATAAGAGTGACAGAGAGTAAGAGTGACAGAGTAAGAGTGACAGAGAGTAAGAGTGACCGAGTAAGAGAGTGAGAGTGATTATGAGAGAGTTAAGAGTGTGAGGTTGTGAGAGAGTAGCAGGCCAGGGAGGCAGGATGTGTGGTCACAGGCGAGGCCTAGGCCTCGTGATCTCTAATGTGGTTTTTATATATATGTGGGATTTTTTGTCCTGTTTCAAATTATAATTATTTAGCAGGAATGTAATAAGATATTGCACAGTATTAATGTGACAATAATATATGCATTATTTCCTTGATAATCAAACTTGTTGTTCAAAGATAATATACAATCTTTGAAGGAAAACATTTTGATAGAGCGCGAGCTGGCAACACTAGGCTGGTGGTGGTGAGAGAGACATATGGTTAGTTGTTCTCAGACCTTCAGTGGTGAAGGGTGTGTCCCATGCTGGCCGCCACCCAGCCGCCACACCGCCGCCCACCACCAGCCGCCACCCGCCGCCCACCACCAGCCGCCACCCGCCGCCCACCACCAGCCGCCACCCGCCACCAGCCGCCACCCGCCACCACCCACCACCAGCGCCACCCACCACCAGCCGCCACCCGCCACCACCCACCACCAGCCGCCACCCGACACCACCCACCACCAGCCGCCACCCGCCACCACCAGCGCCCACCCGCCACCAGCCGCCACCCGCCACCAGCCGCCACCCGCCGCCACCCACCGCCACCCACCACCCGCCGCCACCCGCCACCCACCACCAGCCGCCACCCACCACCAGCCGCCACCCGCCACCACCCACCACCAGCCGCCACCCGCCACCACCCACCACCAGCCGCCGCCACCCTCCACCGCCACTCACCACCCGCCGCCACCACCCACCACCACGCCGCCACCCGCCACCCACCACCAGCCGCCACCCGCCACCACCCACCACCAGCCGCCACCCACCACCAGCCGCCACCCGCCACCCACCCACCACCAGCCGCCACCCACCACCAGCCGCCACCCACCCACCAGCCACCCGCCGCCACCCGCCGCCACCCACCGCCAACCCACCACCAGCCGCCACCCATCACCCACCACCAGCCGCCACCCACCACCGCCACTAACCCACCCGCCGCCACCTCCCACACATCCGCCACCAGCCACGCCACCCACACGCCACCCACCACCGCCACCCGCCGCCACCACCCACCACCACCACCCACCACCACCAGCCGCCGCCGCCGCCACCACCACCGCCGCCGCCACCACCACCCACCACCACCGCCGCCGCCACCACCCATCACCGCCGCCGCCGCCACCACCCACCACAGCCGCCGCCGACACCACCGCCACCACCCACCACAGCCGCCACCACCACCCACCACCACCACCCACCACCGCCGCCACCACCAGCCGCCACAAGCCGCCACCGCCCGCCACCAGCCGCCATCACCACCACCACCACACCACCAGCTGCCACCACCACCAGCCACCACCACCACCAGCCGCCATCACCGCCACCAGCTGCCACCACCACCAGCCGCCATCACCGCCACCAGCTGCCACCACCACCAGCCGCCACCACCAGCCGCCACCACCGCCACCACCACCTGCCACCAGCCGCCACCACCACCTGCCACCAGCCGCCACCACCGCCCGCTATCAGCCGTCACCGCCCGTTGCCACAGTCGCCACCGCAAGCCGCCACCGCCAACCGCCACCAGCCCCCCCCCACCGCCGATCGTCACCACCCACCACAGCCGCCGCCGCCCGCCACCGCCCGCCACCGCCCGCCACCACCCACCACAGCCGCCACCACCCACCACCCGCCGCCACCACCCACCACCACCAGCCGCCGCCGCCACCCACCACCCGCCGCCACCACCACCAGCCGCCGCCGCCACCACCACCCACCACCACCGCCGCCACCACCACCACCACCACCAGCCGCCGCCGCCACCACCACCCACCACCCACCAGCCGCCGCCGCCACCACCACCCACCACCACCGCCGCCACCACCCTCCACCACCAGCCGCCGCCGCCACCACCACCCACCACCGCCGCCGCCACCACCCACCACCGCCAGCCGCCACCACTCATCACAGACGCCGCCACCCGCCACCGCCCGCCACCACCGCCAGACACAGCCGCCAGTGTTCCGCCACCGCCGCCACTGTTCCGCCACCGCCGCCACTGTCCGCCACCGCCGTCACTGTCCGCCACCGCCGCCACTGTCCGCCCGCCGCCACCACTGTCCGCCCGCCGCCACCACTGTCCGCCCGCCGCCACCACTGTCCGCCCGCCGCCACCACTGTCCGCCCGCCGCCTCCACTGTCCGCCCGCCGCCTCCACTGTCCGCCCGCCGCCTCCACTGTCCGCCCGCCGCCTCCACTGTCCGCCCGCCGCCGCCACTATCCGCCACCGCCGCCACTGTCCGCCCGCCGCCAACCCTGTCCGCCCGCCGCCACTATCCGCCACCGCCGCCACTGTCCGCCCGCCGCCACTGTCCGCCCGACGCCACTGTCCGCCGCCGCCACTATCCGCCACCGCCGCCACTGTCCGCCCGTTGCCACTATCCGCCACCACTGTCCGCCACCGCCACCACTGTCTGCCACCGCCACCACTGTCTGCCACCGCCACCACTGTCCGCCCGCCGCCACCACTGTCCGCCCGCCGCCACCACTGTCCGCCCGCCACCACCACTGTCCGCCCGCCGCCACCACTGTCCGCCCGCCGCCACCACTGTCCGCCCGCCGCCTCCACTGTCCGCCCGCCGCCACCACTGTCCGCCCACCGCCGCCACTGTCCGCCCGCCGCCACCACTGTCCGCCCGCCGCCACCACTGTCCGCCCACCGCCGCCACTGTCCGCCCGCCGCCGCCACTGTCCGCCCGCCGCCACTGTCCACCACCGCCGCCAAAGCCGCCACGGTCCGCCCGCCGCCACTATCCGCCACAGCCGCCACTATCCGCCACAGCCGCCACTGTCCGCCCGCCGCCACTGTCCGCCCGCCCGCCGCCACTGTCCGCCCGCCCCGCCGCCACCATCCGCCACCGCCGCCACTGTCCGCCCGCCGCCACTGTCCGCCCGCCGCCGCCACTGTCCGCCCGCCGCCACTGTCCGCCCGCCGCCACTATCCGCCACCGCCGCCACTGTCCGCCACTCTCCGCCGTACAGCCTCCCCTCTCTCCGTTAGTAAATAATTATAATTGTTAGTAAATAATAAAAGAAATATAAATTATTAGATTTTTTTTACCCTTAAATTGGTTTTAATATTTAAATTGAAAATAATAATATAATATAAAATATAATAAAATAATATAATATAAAATATAATAAAAATAATATAATATAAAATATAATTTAATTTCAAGAAACTTAACTTTAAACACAAAGATGTGAAAATGGTTCAGATTATTGGCTCAAACCTTTCATAAGAGATTCATATTGGTGTATGAATGGATTATGAATGACTCATGTTAGGAGTGTAAAGTTGCCACAACATCTCAAATTAGTGTTAGATACATATGTCTTGGTTATAAGTTTTGGAAACCTATTTAAGTCCACACACAATATCGTATCTGATACGATAAAACAAACGTTTCCAATACTTTCAAATACTTTCCAGATATGTTGTGGCAACCTAAAATTGTTTGCTGGGATTATACCTTCCTTGAGAGGAGTGGTGAAATGTTTGAGGCCATGGCTGACTGGAGGCAGTCTGGTTGTGGAAGTTGAACTAGCAAGTCCTCCGAGGTCTTCGTTTGTGGCAGCAGCGAAGTGTAGCAGACAGCTATGCGAGAGCCTGTTGTGATCTTAGTGACCAAGTTAAGTCTGCAGTATGTGAGTATTGAATGTAAGACTAACCGGGTGTGGAGCGTTGTAGTAATCATTCCGTATTAGGGACTTAGGCGGAAGTTACGAGTGTGGGTGGTGATCGTGGAGGTCAAGTGGTCTATAGGTATTGGAAGTGTATTGACCTAATAGAGTATGTTAATTAATATAGTATTATTTGTCAGAGTCTATTCTTTGTAATTAAATGACAAAACCCGACGGCCTTTAAATACCTTTGATATGTTCATTCATTGTGTTCCAGTACAAACCTAGTGGTACGCCTCAAGGGTCTGGTGTGTGTAGGAGTACACGGTGGTAGTAACGGTTGCTGAGGCAAGGTGTTATGTGTTGTGTAATCGCTGTGTTCGGAATGAACCGGGGTTCAGCGTCACGACATACCCAGCATGACCTCTCCATACCCAGCATGACCTCTCCATACCCCAGCATGACCTCTCTATACCCAGCATGACCTCTCCATACCCAGCATGACCTCTCTATACCCAGCATGACCTCTCCATACCCAGCATGACCTCTCTATACCCAGCATGACCTCTCCATACCTAGCATGACCTCTCTATACCCAGCATGACCTCTCCATACCCCAGCATGACCTCTCCATACCCAGCATGACCTTTCTATACCCAGCATGACCTCTCCATACCCCAGCATGACCTCTCTATGCCCAGCATTACCTCTCTATACCCAGCAGGACCTCTCCATACCCAGCATGACCTCTGCATACCCAGCATGACCTCTCCATACCCCAGCATGACCTCTCCATACCCCAGCATGACCTCTCTATACCCAGCATGACCTCTCCATACCCCAGCATGACCTCTCCATACCCAGCATGACCTCTCTATACCAGCATGACCTCTCCATACCCCAGCATGACCTCTCTATACCCAGCATGACCTCTCCATACCCAGCATGACCTCTCTATACCCAGCATGACCTCTCCATACCCAGCATGACCTCTCTATACCCAGCATGACCTCTCCATACCCAGCATGACCTCTCCATACCCAGCATGACCTCTCTATACCCAGCATGACCTTTCCATACCCAGCATGACCTCTCCATACCCAGCATGACCTCTCCATACCCAGCATGACCTCTCCATACCCAGCATGACCTCTCCATACCCAGCATGACCTCTCTATACCCAGCATGACCTCTCCATACCCAGCATGACCTCTCTATACCCAGCATGACCTCTCCATACCCAGCATGACCTCTCCATACCCAGCATGACCTTTCCATACCCAGCATGACCTCTCCATACCCAGCATGACCTCTCCATACCCAGCATGACCTCTCCATACCCAGCATGACCTCTCCATACCCAGCATGACCTCTCCATACCCAGCATGACCTCTCCATACCCAGCATGACCTCTCCATACCCAGCATGACCTCTCTATATCCAGCATGACCTCTCCATACCCAGCATGACCTCTGCATACCCAGCATGACCTCTCCATACCCCAGCATGACCTCTCCATACCCAGCATGACCTCTCTATACCCAGCATGACCTCTCCATACCCCAGCATGACCTCTCTATACCCAGCATGACCTCTCCATACCCAGCATGACCTCTCTATACCCAGCATGACCTCTCCATACCCAGCATGACCTCTCTATACCCAGCATGACCTCTCCATACCCAGCATGACCTCTCCATACCCAGCATGACCTCTCTATACCCAGCATGACCTTTCCATACCCAGCATGACCTCTCCATACCCAGCATGACCTCTCCATACCCAGCATGACCTCTCCATACCCAGCATGACCTCTCCATACCCAGCATGACCTCTCTATACCCAGCATGACCTCTCCATACCCAGCATGACCTCTCTATACCCAGCATGACCTCTCCATACCCAGCATGACCTCTCCATACCCAGCATGACCTTTCCATACCCAGCATGACCTCTCCATACCCAGCATGACCTCTCCATACCCAGCATGACCTCTCCATACCCAGCATGACCTCTCCATACCCAGCATGACCTCTCCATACCCAGCATGACCTCTCCATACCCAGCATGACCTCTCCATACCCAGCATGACCTCTCTATATCCAGCATGACCTCTCCATACCCAGCATGACCTCTGCATACCCAGCATGACCTCTCCATACCCCAGCATGACCTCTCCATACCCAGCATGACCTCTCTATACCCAGCAGGACCTCTCCATACCCAGCAGGACCTCTCCATACCCAGCATGACCTCTCCATACCCAGCATGACCTCTCTATACCCAGCATGACCTCTCCATACCCAGCATGACCTCTCCATACCCAGCATGACCTCTCTATACCCAGCATGACCTTTCCATACCCAGCATGACCTCTCCATACCCAGCATGACCTCTGCATACCCAGCATGACCTCTCCATACCCCAGCATGACCTCTCCATACCCAGCATGACCTCTCTATACCCAGCAGGACCTCTCCATACCCAGCAGGACCTCTCCATACCCAGCATGACCTCTCCATACCCAGCATGACCTCTGCCCTCGGGGAGTTATCTAAGGTGGCATCAGTGTGGCGGAGCACGCAGGCTTCCTGTCACCCCGGCAGCCTCTCCCGCACAACAATATATCATTTCCAGTTACTTTATTAACACACGTCACTCGCTCGGCGGGAGGCTGGCTGGTGGCGGCGGCTGGTGGCGGTGCCTGGCTGGTGGCGGCGGCTGGTGGCGGTGCCTGGCTGGTGGCGGCGGCTGGTGGCGGCGGCTGGTGGTGGTGCCTGGCTGGTGGCGGCGGCTGGTGGCGCCGGCTGGTGGCGGCGGCGGCTGGTGGAGGAGGCTGGTGGCGGTGCCTGGCTGGTGGCGGCGGCTGGTGGCGGCGGCTGGTGGCGGCGGCTGGTGGCGGCGGCGGCTGGTGGAGGAGGCTGGTGGCGGCGGCTGGTGGCGGAGGCTGGCTGGTGGCGGCGGCTGGCTGGTGGCGGCGGCTGGTGGAGGCGGCTGGTGGAGGAGGCTGGTGGCGGCGGCTGGTGGAGGCGGCTGGTGGAGGAGGCTGGTGGCGGCGGCTGGTGGAGGAGGCTGGTGGCGGCGGCTGGTGGCGGCGGCTGGTGGAGGAGGCTGGTGGCGGCGGCTGGTGCAGGAGGCTGGTGGCGGCGGCTGGTGGCGGCGGCTGGTGGCGGCGGCTGGTGGCGGCGGCTGGTGGAGGAGGCTGGTGGCGGCGGCTGGTGGAGGAGGCTGGTGGCGGTGCCTGGCTGGTGGCGGCGGCTGGTGGCGGCGGCTGGTGGAGGAGGCTGGTGGCGGCGGCTGGTGGCGGCGGCTGGTGGCGGCGGCTGGTGGAGGAGGCTGGTGGCGGTGCCTGGCTGGTGGCGGCGGCTGGTGGCGGCGGCTGGTGGAGGAGGCTGGTGGCGGCGGCTGGTGGCGGCGGCTGGTGGCGGTGCCTGGCTGGTGGCGGCGGCTGGTGGCGGTCCTGGCTGGTGGCGGCGGCTGGTGGCGGTGCCTGGCTGGTGGCGGCGGCTGGTGGCGGTCCTGGCTGGTGGCGGCGGCTGGTGTAGGAGGCTGGTGGCGGTGCCTGGCTGGTGGCGGCGGCTGGTGGCGGTGCCTGGCTGGTGGCGGCGGCTGGTGGCGGTCCTGGCTGGTGGCGGCGGCTGGTGGCGGTGCCTGGCTGGTGGCGGCGGCTGGTGGCGGCGGCTGGTGGCGGCGGCTGGTGGCGGTGCCTGGCTGGTGGCGGCGGCTGGTGGAGGAGGCTGGTGGCGGCGCCTGGCTGGTGGCGGCGGCTGGTGGAGGAGGCTGGCTGGTGGCGGCGGCTGGTGGCGGCGGCTGGTGGAGGAGGCTGGTGGCGGTGCCTGGCTGGTGGAGGAGGCTGGCTGGTGGCGGCGGCTGGTGGCGGTCCTGGCTGGTGGCGGCGGCTGGTGGCGGTCCTGGCTGGTGGCGGCGGCTGGTGGAGGAGGCTGGTGGCGGTGCCTGGCTGGTGGCGGCGGCTGGTGGAGGAGGCTGGCTGGTGGCGGCGGCTGGTGGCGGTCCTGGCTGGTGGCGGCGGCTGGTGGCGGTCCTGGCTGGTGGCGGCGGCTGGTGGCGGTCCTGGCTGGTGGCGGCGGCTGGTGGAGGAGGCTGGCTGGTGGCAGCGGCTGGTGGAGGAGGCTGGCTGGTGGCGGCGGCTGGTGGCGGTGCCTGGCTGGTGGCGGCGGCTGGTGGAGGAGGCTGGTGGCGGTGCCTGGCTGGTGGCGGCGGCTGGTGGCGGTCCTGGCTGGTGGCGGCGGCTGGTGGCGGTGCCTGGCTGGTGGCGGCGGCTGGTGGCGGTCCTGGCTGGTGGCGGCGGCTGGTGGAGGAGGCTGGCTGGTGGCGGCGGCTGGTGGAGGAGGCTGGCTGGTGGCGGCGGCTGGTGGCGGCGGCTGGTGGCGGTGCCTGGCTGGTGGCGGCGGCTGGTGGAGGAGGCTGGTGGCGGCGGCTGGTGGAGGAGGCTGGCTGGTGGCGGCGGCTGGTGGCGGTCCTGGCTGGTGGCGGCGGCTGGTGGCGGTCCTGGCTGGTGGAGGGGGATGGCTGGTGGTGGTGGCTGGCTGGTGGCGGCGGCTGGTGGCGGTCCTGGCTGGTGGCGGCGGCTGGTGGCGGTCCTGGCTGGCTGGTGGCGGCGGCTGGTGGCGGTGCCTGGCTGGCTGGTGGCGGCGGCTGGTGGCGGTGCCTGGCTGGCTGGTGGCGGCGGCTGGTGGCGGTGCCTGGCTGGCTGGTGGCGGCGGCTGGTGGCGGGGGTTGGCTGGCTGGTGGCGGCGGCTGGTGGCGGTGCCTGGCTGGTGGAGGGGGATGGCTGGTGGCGGCGGCTGGTGGCGGTGGCTGGTGGCGGTGCCTGGCTGGTGGCGGTGCCTGGCTGGTGGAGGGGGATGGCTGGTGGCGGCGGCTGGTGGCGGTGGCTGGTGGCGGTGCCTGGCTGGTGGCGGTGCCTGGCTGGTGGCGGCGGCTGGTGGCGGTGGCTGGTGGCGGTGCCTGGCTGGTGGCGGCGGCTGGTGGCGGGGGTTGGCTGGTGGCGGGGGCTGGCTGGTGGCGGCGGCTGGTGGCGGTGCCTGGCTGGTGGAGGGGGATGGCTGGTGGCGGCGGCTGGTGGCGGTGCCTGGCTGGTGGAGGGGGATGGCTGGTGGCGGCGGCTGGTGGCGGTGCCTGGCTGGTGACGGGGGATGGCTGGTGGCGGCGGCTGGTGGCGGGGGATGGCTGGTGGCGGCGGCTGGTGGCGGTGCCTGGCTGGTGGCGGGGGATGGCTGGTGGCGGCGGCTGGTGGCGGTGCCTGGCTGGTGACGGGGGATGGCTGGTGGCGGCGGCTGGTGGCGGTGCCTGGCTGGTGGCGGGGGATGGCTGGTGGCGGGGGATGGCTGGTGGCGGCGGCTGGTGGCGGTGCCTGGCTGGTGGAGGGGGATGGCTGGTGGCGGCGGCTGGTGGCGGTGCCTGGCTGGTGGCGGGGGATGGCTGGTGGCGGTGCCTGGCTGGTGACGGGGGATGGCTTGTGGCGGCGGCTGGTGGCGGTGCCTGGCTGGTGACGGGGGATGGCTGGTGGCGGCGGCTGGTGGCGGTGCCTGGCTGGTGGCGGGGGATGGCTGGTGGCGGCGGCTGGTGGCGGTGCCTGGCTGGTGACGGGGGATGGCTGGTGGCGGCGGCTGGTGGCGGTGGCTGGCTGGTGGCGGTGGCTGGCTGGTGGCGGCGGCTGGCTGGTGGTGGTGCCTGGCTGGTGGCGGCGGCTGGTGGCGGTGGCTGGCTGGTGGCGGCGGCTGGCTGGTGGTGGTGCCTGGCTGGTGGCGGCGGCTGGTGGCGGCGGCTGGCTGGTGGTGGTGCCTGGCTGGTGGCGGCGGCTGGTGGCGGCGGCTGGCTGGTGGTGGTGCCTGGCTGGTGGCGGCGGCTGGTGGCGGTGGCTGGCTGGTGGCGGTGGCTGGCTGGTGGCGGTGCCTGGCTGGTGGCGGTGGCTGGCTGGTGGCGGTGGCTGGCTGGTGGCGGTGGCTGGCTGGTGGTGGTGGCTGGCTGGTGGCGGTGGCTGGCTGGTGGCGGCGGCTGGTGGCGGTGGCTGGCTGGTGGTGGTGCCTGGCTGGTGGCGGCGGCTGGTGGCGGTGGCTGGCTGGTGGCGGCGGCTGGTGGCGGCGGCTGGCTGGTGGTGGTGCCTGGCTGGTGGCGGCGGCTGGTGGCGGCGGCTGGCTGGTGGTGGTGCCTGGCTGGTGGCGGCGGCTGGTGGCGGTGGCTGGCTGGTGGCGGTGGCTGGCTGGTGGCGGTGACTGGCTGGTGGCGGTGGCTGGCTGGTGGCGGTGGCTGGCTGGTGGTGGTGGCTGGCTGGTGGTGGTGGCTGGCTGGTGGCGGTGGCTGGCTGGTGGTGGTGGCTGGCTGGTGGAGGGGGATGGCTGGTGGCGGCGGCTGGTGGCGGTGCCTGGCTGGTGACGGGGGATGGCTGGTGGCGGCGGCTGGTGGCGGTGCCTGGCTGGTGGCGGGGGATGGCTGGTGGCGGCGGCTGGTGGCGGTGCCTGGCTGGTGGCGGGGGATGGCTGGTGGCGGCGGCTGGTGGCGGTGCCTGGCTGGTGACGGGGGATGGCTGGTGGCGGCGGCTGGTGGCGGTGCCTGGCTGGTGGCGGGGGATGGCTGGTGGCGGGGGATGGCTGGTGGCGGCGACTGGTGGCGGTGCCTGGCTGGTGGAGGGGGATGGCTGGTGGCGGCGGCTGGTGGCGGTGCCTGGCTGGTGGCGGGGGATGGCTGGTGGCGGGGGATGGCTGGTGGCGGCGGCTGGTGGCGGTGACTGGCTGGTGACGGGGGATGGCTGGTGGCGGTGCCTGGCTGGTGACGGGGGATGGCTGGTGGCGGCGGCTGGTGGCGGCGGCTGGTGGCGGTGCCTGGCTGGTGGCGGGGGATGGCTGGTGGCGGCGGCTGGTGGCGGTGCCTGGCTGGTGACGGGGAATGGCTGGTGGCGGCGGCTGGTGGCGGTGCCTGGCTGGTGGCGGGGGATGGCTGGTGGCGGCGGCTGGTGGCGGTGCCTGGCTGGTGGCGGCGGTTGGTGGCGGTGCCTGGCTGGTGGAGGGGGATGGCTGGTGGCAGCGGCTGGTGGCCGGGGTTGACTGGTGGCGGCGGCTGGTGGCGGTGCCTGGCTGGTGGAGGGGGATGGCTGGTGGCGGCGGCTGGTGGCGGTGCCTGGCTGGTGGCGGGGGTTGGCTGGTGGCGGGGGTTGGCTGGTGGCGGGGGTTGGCTGGTGGCGGCGGCTGGTGGCGGGGGTTGACTGGTGGCGACGGCTGGTGGCGGTGCCTGGCTGGTGGCGGGGGTTGGCTGGTGGCGGCGGCTGGTGGCGGGGGTTGGCTGGTGGCGGAGGCTGGTGGCGGGGGTAGGCTGGTGGCGGGGGTTGGCTGGTGGCATAGGCTGGCTGGTAGCGGCGGCTGGTGGCGGGGGTTGGCTGGTAGCGGCGGCTGGTGGCGGCGGCTGGCTGGTGGTGGTGGCTGGCTGGTGGTGGTGGCTGGCTGGTGGTGGTGCCTGGCTTTTGGCGGTGGCTGGCTGGTGGCGGTGGCTGGCTGGTGGCGGCGGCTGGCTGGTGGTGGTGCCTGGCTGGTGGCGGCGGCTGGTGGCGGTGGCTGGCTGGTGGCGGCGGCTGGTGGCGGCGGCTGGCTGGTGGTGGTGCCTGGCTGGTGGCGGCGGCTGGTGGCGGCGGCTGGCTGGTGGTGGTGCCTGGCTGGTGGCGGCGGCTGGTGGCGGCGGCTGGCTGGTGGTGGTGCCTGGCTGGTGGCGGCGGCTGGTGGCGGTGGCTGGCTGGTGGCGGTGGCTGGCTGGTGGCGGTGCCTGGCTGGTGGCGGTGGCTGACTGGTGGCGGTGGCTGGCTGGTGGCGGTGGCTGGCTGGTGGTGGTGGCTGGCTGGTGGCGGCGGCTGGTGGCGGCGGCTGGCTGGTGGTGGTGCCTGGCTGGTGGCGGTAGCTGGATGGTGGTGGTGGCTGGCTGGTGGTGGTGGCTGGCTGGTGGTGGTGCCTGGCTGGTGGCGGTGGCTGGCTGGTGGCGGTGGCTGGCTGGTGGCGGCGGCTGGCTGGTGGTGGTGCCTGGCTGGTGGCGGCGGCTGGTGGCGGTGGCTGGCTGGTGGCGGCGGCTGGTGGCGGCGGCTGGCTGGTGGTGGTGCCTGGCTGGTGGCGGCGGCTGGTGGCGGCGGCTGGCTGGTGGTGGTGCCTGGCTGGTGGCGGCGGCTGGTGGCGGCGGCTGGCTGGTGGTGGTGCCTGGCTGGTGGCGGCGGCTGGTGGCGGTGGCTGGCTGGTGGCGGTGGCTGGCTGGTGGCGGTGCCTGGCTGGTGGCGGTGGCTGGCTGGTGGCGGTGGCTGGCTGGTGGCGGTGGCTGGCTGGTGGTGGTGGCTGGCTGGTGGCGGTGGCTGGTTGGTGGCGGCGGCTGGTGGCGGTGGCTGGCTGGTGGTGGTGCCTGGCTGGTGGCGGCGGCTGGTGGCGGTGGCTGGCTGGTGGCGGCGGCTGGTGGCGGCGGCTGGCTGGTGGTGGTGCCTGGCTGGTGGCGGCGGCTGGTGGCGGCGGCTGGCTGGTGGTGGTGCCTGGCTGGTGGCGGCGGCTGGTGGCGGTGGCTGGCTGGTGGCGGTGGCTGGCTGGTGGCGGTGACTGGCTGGTGGCGGTGGCTGGCTGGTGGCGGTGGCTGGCTGGTGGTGGTGGCTGGCTGGTGGTGGTGGCTGGCTGGTGGCGGTGGCTGGCTGGTGGTGGTGGCTGGCTGGTGGTGGTGGCTGGCTGGTGGCGGTGGCTGGCTGGTGGCGGTGGCTGGCTGGTGGTGGTGGCTGGCTGGTGGTGGTGGCTGGCTGGTGGTGGTGGCTGGCTGGTGGCGGTGGCTGGCTGGTGGTTGGTGGTGGTGGCTGGCTGGTGGTGGCGGTTGGCTGGTGGCGGCGGCTGGCTGGTGGCGGCGGCTGTCTGGTGTCGGCGGCTGGCTGGTGCGGGCGGCTGGCTGGTGGCGGCGGCTGGTTGGGGCGGCGGCTGGCTGTTCGCGGCTGCTTGCTGGTGGCGTCAGGTGGCTGGTGGCGGCAGGTGGCTGATGGCGGCGGTTGGCTGCAGTGTTCCTCCTCTTCATGGCTGGTGGCGGCATAAAGATGGAGTACTCCACTAATCCTTTTAACCTTGTCGTGGCCTAGTTCTCTGGAGCGTGTGCCTGGGTACACCCGCCACATAGGTTCGATCCCTGTCACGACTCGTACGGATTTTCTCATTGATACATCGCGTTACTGAGATTACTGTGTGTGTGTTTGTGTGTGTGTGTGTGTGTGTGTGTGTGTGTGTGTGTGTGTGTGTGTGTGTGTGTGTGTGTGTGTGTGTGTGTGTGTGTGTGTGTGTGTGTGTGTGTGTGTGTGTGTGTGTGTGTGCGTGTACTCACCTAATTGTACTCACCTAATTGTGCTTGCGGGGATTGAGCTCTGGCTCTTTGGTCCCGCCTCTCAACCATCAATCAACTGGTGTACAGATTCTTGAGCCTACTGGGCTCCATCATATCTACATTTGAAACTGTGTATGGAGTCAGCCTCCACCACATCACTTCCTAGTGCATTCCATTTACTAACTACTCTGACACTTAAAAAGTTCTTTCTAATGTCTCTGTGGCTCATTTGGGTACTCAGCTTCCACCTGTGTCCCCTTGTTCGCGTCCCTCCAGTGTTGAATAGTTCATCCTTGTTTACCCGGTCGATTCCCCTGAGGAGTTTGTAGGTTGTGATCATGTCCCCCCTTACTCTTCTGTCTTCCAGTGTCGTAAGGTGCATTTCCCGCAGCCTTTTCCCATAACTCATGCCTCTTAGTTCTTGGACTAGTCTAGTAGCATACCTTTGGACTTTTTCCAGCTTCGTCTTATGCTTGACAAGGTACGGGCTCCATGCTGGGGCCGCATACTCCAGGATTGGTCTTACATATGTTGTGTACAAGATTCTGAATGATTCCTTACACAGGTTCCTGAACGCCGTTCTGATGTTAGCCAGCCTCGCATATGCCGCAGACGTTATTCTCTTTATGTGGGCTTCAGGAGACAGGTTTGGTGTGATATCAACTCCTAGATCTTTATCTCTGTCTGTTTCATTAAGTACTTCATCTCCTAATCTGTATCCTGTGTCTGGCCTCCTGTTTCCACTGCCTAGTTTCATTACTTTGCATTTACTCGGGTTGAACTTCAACAGCCATTTGTTGGACCATTCACTCAGTCTATCTAGGTCATCTTGTAGCCTCCTACTATCATCCTCTGTTTCAATCCTCCTCATAATTTTTGCATCGTCGGCAAACATTGAGAGGAACGAATCTATATCCTCTGGGATATCATTTACATATAGGTCCAGTATAGTAGGAAACAGAATAGGTCCAAGGACTGACCCCTGCGGGACTCCACTTGTAACGTCCCTCCAATCTGAGACCACAACCCTCACACAGACTCGTTGTCTCCTGTTGCTTAGGAACTCCTCTATCCACCGGAGAACCTTCCCTTTCACTCCAGCCTGCGTCTCCAACTTTCGCACTAGCCTCTTGTGTGGCACTGTATCAAAGGCTTTCTGACAATCCAAAAATATGCAGTCTGCCCACCCTTCTCTTTCTTGCCTTATTTTTGTTGCCTGGTCGTAGAATTCAAGTAACCCTGTGAGGCAGGACTTGCCATCCCTGAAATCATGTTGATGCTGTGTTACAAAGTTCCTTCGCTCCAGATGCTCCACTAGTTTTTTTCGCACAATCTTCTCCATCAGCTTGCATGGTATGCAGGTTAGGGACACTGGCCTGTAGTTCAGTGCCTCCTGTCTATCCCCTTTCTTGTATATCGGGACTACGTTAGCTGCTTTCCAAATATCACGCAGTTCCCCTGTTGCCAATGATGTGTTATACACTATGGAGAGTGGTAGGCACAGTTCTCCTGCTCCTTCCTTTAGAACCCAAGGGGAGATTCCATCTGGGCCTATAGCCTTTGTCACATCCAACTTTAGTAAACACTTCCTTACTTCCCCGTTGGTAATCTCAAACTCTTCCAGTGGTTCCTGGTTAGCTATTCCCACACTTACCTCTGGAATTTCTCCTTGCTCTAAGGTGAAGACCTCCTGGAATTTCTTATTCAATTCCTCACACACTTCTTTGTCATTTCTAGTGAATCCTTCAGCCCCTATCCTTAATTTCCTAACCTGTTCCTTTACTGTTGTTTTTCTCCTGATGTGGCTATGCAACAATTTAGGCTGAGTCTTTGCCTTGCTTGCGATGTCATTTTCGTATTGTGTGTGTGTGTGTGTGTGTGTGTGTGTGTGTGTGTGTGTGTGTGTGTGTGTGTGTGTGTGTGTGTGTGTGTGTGTGTGTGTGTGTACTCACCTATATGTACTCACCTATATGTGCTTGCAGGATCGAGCATTGACTCTTGGATCCCGCCTTTCTAGCTATCGGTTGTTTACAGCAATGACTCCTGTCCCATTTCCCTATCATACCTAGTTTTAAAAGTATGAATAGTATTTGCTTCCACAACCTGTTCCCCAAGTGCATTCCATTTTTCTACTACTCTCACGCTAAAAGAAAACTTCCTAACATCTCTGTGACTCATCTGAGTTTCCAGTTTCCACCCATGTCCCCTCGTTCTGTTATTATTACGTGTGAACATTTGATCTATTTCCACTTTGTCAATTCCCCTGAGTATTTTATATGTCCCTATCATATCTCCTCTCTCCCTTCTTTTCTCTAGTGTCGTAAGGTTCAGTTCCTTCAGCCGCTCTTCATATCCCATCCCTCGTAGCTCTGGGACAAGCCTCGTCGCAAACCTCTGAACCTTCTCCAGTTTCTTTATGTGTTTCTTCAGGTGGGGGCTCCATGATGGCGCGGCATACTCTAAGACGGGTCTCACGTAGGCAGTGTAAAGCGCCCTAAAAGCTTCCTCATTTAGGTTTCTGAATGAAGTTCTAATTTTCGCCAGTGTAGAGTACGCTGCTGTCGTTATCCTATTTGTGTGTGTGTGTGTGTGTGTGTGTGTGTGTACGTGTGTGTGTGTGTGTGTGTGTGTGTGTGTGTGTGTGTGTGTGTGTGTGTGTGTGTGTGTGTGTGTGTGTGTGTGTGTGTGTGTGTGTGTGTGTGTGTACTCACCTAATTGTACTCGCGGGGGGTTGAGCTTTGCATCTTTGTGCCCGCCTCTCAACTGTCAATCAACTGGTGTACAGATTCCTCAGCCTACTGGGCTCTATCATATCTACATTTAAAACTGTGTATGGAGTCAGCCTCCACCACATCTCTACCTAATGCATTCCACCTGTTAACTACTCTGACACTGAAAAGTTCTTTCTAACGTCCCTGTGGCTCATTTCGGTACTCAGTTTCCACTTGTGTCCCCTTCTTCGCGTACCACCAGAGTTGAATAGTTTATCCTTGTCTACCCTGTCAATTCCCCTGATGATTTTGTAGGTAGTGATCATGTCTCCCGTCACTCTTCTGTTTTCCAGTTTCGTAAGGTGCATTTCCCGCAGTCTTTCCTCGTAACTCATGCCTCTTAGTTCTGGGACCAGTCTAGTGGCATACCTCTGAACTTTTTCCAGCTTCGCCTTGTGCTTGACAAGGTACGGGCTCCATGCTGGGGCCGCATACTCCAGGATTGGTCTTAGGTATGTGGTGTACAAGATTCTAAACGATTCCTTACACAGATTCCTGAAGGCTGTTCTGATGTTAGCCAGCCTTGCATATGCCGCAGACGTTATTCTTTTTATGTGGGCTTCAGGAGACAGGTTTGGTGTGATATCAACTCCTAGATCTTTCTCTCTTTTCGTTTAATTAAGTACTTCATCTCCTATTCTGTATCTTGTGTCTGGCCTCCTGTTTCCACCGCCTAGTGTCATTACTTTGCATTTACTCGGGTTAAACCTTAACAGCCATTTGTTGGACCATTCATTCAATCTGTTTAGGTCGTCCTGTAGCTTCCTACTATCATCCTCTGTTTCAATCCTCCTCATGAAATAAAAATAAAATAAAATGTCTATTTAGGTAAGGTACATACATACAATAAATTTTTACAAAGATTGGTTGACTTATAGGTAGAGCTAGTACATACAATGCCTAAAGCCACTATTACGCAAAGCGTTTCGGGCATAAATTTTTTTGCATCATCAGCAATCATTGAGAGCAACGATTCTATACCCTCTGGGAGATCATTTACATATATCAGAAACAGTATTAGTCCAAGGACCGACCCCTGCGGGACTCCACTTGTGACGTCTCGCCAATCTGAGACCTCACCCCTCACAGTGACTCGTTGCCTTCTGTTACTTAGGTACTTCCGTATCCAACGGAATACCTTCCCTTTCACTCCAGCCTGCATCTCCAGCTTTCTCACTAGCCTCTTGTGTGGTACTGTATCAAAGGCTTTCTGACAATCCAAAAATATGCAGTCTGCCCACCCCTCTCTTTCTTGCTTGGTCGTAGAATTCAATTAGCCCTGTGAGGCAGGACTTGCCGTCCCTGAAACCCATGTTGATGCTGTGTTTCAAAGTTCTTTCGCTCCAGATTTTCCACTAGCTTTCTTCGCACAATCTTTTCCATCAGCTTGCATGGTATGCAGGTTAGGGACACTGGCCTGTAGTTCAGTGCCGCCTGCCTATCCCCTTTCTTGTATATTGGAACTACATTAGCTGCCTTCCAAATTTCTGTCAGTTCCCCTGTTGCCAGTGATTTGTTATACACTATGGAGAGTGGCAGGCACAGTGATTTTGCTCCTTCCCTTAGTATCCAAGGGGAGATTCCATCTGGGCCTATAGCCTTTGTCACATCCAACTCTAGTAAACACTTCTTTACTTCTCCGCTGGTAATCTCAAACTCTTCTAGTGGTTCCTGGTTAACTATTCCCTCTCTTATCTCTTGAATCTCTCCTTGCTCTACGGTGAAGACCTGCTGGAATTTCTTATACAGTTCCTCACACACTTCCTTGTCATTTGTAGTGAATCCTTTTGCCCCTATCCTTATATTCATTACCTGTTCCTTTACTGTTGTTTTTCTCCTGATGTGACTGTGCAGCAACTTGGGTTGAGTCTTTGCCTTGCATGCGATGTTATTTTCGTATTGTCTTTCTGCCTCTCTTCACATCCTAATATATTCATTCCTAGCACTCTGGTATCTTTCTCTGCTCTCAAGTGTCCTGTTATTCCTATAGTTTCTCCACGCCCTATTACTTTGCTGCTTAGCTAGCCTACATCTTTGATTAAACCATGGATTTCTCATCTTCATTTCATTGGTTTCCTTTTGGACTGGGACAAACTTGTTCGCTGCTTCCTTACACTTGTGCGTGATGAAATCCATCATGTCCTGGGCCGTCTTTCCCCTGAGCTCTGTTTCCCATGTTATATCTGTTAGGAATTTTCTTAACTTCTCATAGTTTCCCTTTCGGAATGCCAGTTTTTTGTTTTCAGTACCCCTCCTCGAGTTCAATAACCCTTCCTCAACCAGATACTCAAACGCCAGTACACTGTGGTCGCTCATTCCTACTTGGGCCTCATAGCCGATTTCCCTGATGTCGGAGTCGTTCAGAGTGAAGACTAGGTCGAATCTCGCTGGTTCATCGTTTCCTCTCATCCTAGTGGGTTCCCTGACATGTTGGCTTAGAAAGTTTCTTGTCGCCACCTCCATTAGTTTGTGTGTGTGTGTGTGGGGTGGGGGGGGCGGGGAGGGGGAGAACATATACTGCGAAGACGAACCTAAGTCAGTTATTAAACATCATTAGTTTTGACCACCTCCCAAGCACTTGGGCTGGACGGTAGAGCGACGGTCTCGCTTCACGCAGGTCGGCGCTTAATCCCCGACCGTCTAAGTGGTTGGGCACTATTCCTTCCCCGCGTCCCATCCCAAATCCTTGTCCTGACCCCTTCCCAGTACTTTCACCTGATAGTTCCCCTGCCTCCTAACATCATTTAAACATTAACTTGTTATGAGGAAAAAGGAAATTAACAATTGAACAATATTTTAAGACATTTATTTATATTTAGGAATGTAATTTAGACTGGTGGGAACAGCAGTCGGCAACCTTCTTGCACGACGGCGTTCGATCCTCTGAGGACCAAATGTTTCGACATTGTTCTTTCAGCCCTTTCATCCTAGCTCGTATCCTCTTCTCTCCATGTGTTATATAATCATACTGGCTTAGCTCTTACTCACAATTATCTTCCGTTTCCTTCCATCACCAGTAAATATTCTCACAACAACTTCCTTCTCAACTCTGACACTGCTCGCTGCCCTAAAGCTGTCCAAGAATAGGTCTTCATACAAGAGGTTTCTCTAAATGAGTGCCCACGTAGGCCTGTCTCTTCTGGAAAATGACAATTCAAAAACTTTTTCCAAACAGTCTAGGCCTTTCTGTTATGGACCAGCCCAGAGTAATGCTCAACATGAGTCGAACAACAGCAGGTAATGACCCAAATGACATTTTTATATAGGTGACCCCGTTTCACAATCAGTGACTAATGACAGGTGATTACGTCTGACAGCGTTTGGTTACCTCGTAAATGCCAAACAATGACTATGCCAAATTTGGTACAATGAACGGGGACAGTTACAGCCTTACTTTGTTCCCTGTAACTATTTGTTCCCATCCTGGGAATTCTGGTGAAGAAATGAATAGTTATTGATGTTTATTTTGTTCATATATCCTGATAATTGTAAAGAATAATAGCTAATAAAAGTTATAAATCAATCAAGGTTCAATAACCTATTCTGCACTATGAATTCTTAACCTCATATTGTCTAAACAAATAAACTCTCACATGCAGGTCAACCATAAACGAGTATAATTAAAAAGCTTTCAGGTAAAATATATATATATATATATATATATATATATATATATATATATATATATATATATATATATATATATATATATATATATATATATATATATATATATATATATATATATATATATATATATATATATTTTACGCATAACAGAATGAGTAACTGTCTCTGTCTCGGTCTCTGTTAGTCTGTCTGTTAGTCTCTCATATAAGTAACATAATTGTCTAATGAGTGGGCGGTGGCCAGAGATGAGGTAAGTAATGTCAACTACTACAATTAAAGAACCAGATGATGTACCGGGTTGTCAGAAATTCCTTTGTTCAGTGTTAGAGTAGCAAATAAGCGGAATGGTTTAGACAAGGGATGATAAAAGTATGAGGACTGATACATTGAATGATATTAATAAACATGAGAGTAGACGGTAAAGCTTGAGCTATGTGCTGTACATCCAGGTGAGCACATCCAGATGTGTGTACACACACACACACACACACACACACAGTTCCTGTGTGTGTATGTATGGAAACTGGAAAAGGTTCAAAGGTTTGCCACCAGACTAGTACCCGAGCTGAGAGGTATGAGCTACGAGGAGAGACTACGGGAATTAAACCTCACTTCGCTGGAAGACAGAAGAGTTAGGGGGGACATGATCACCACATTCAAGATTCTGAAGGGGATTGATAGGGTAGATAAAGACAGTCTATTTAACACAAGGGGAACACGCACAAGGGGACACAGGTGGAAACTGAGTGCCCAAATGAGCCACAGAGATATTAGAAAGAACTTTTTTAGTGTCAGAGTGGTTGACAAATGGAATGCATTAGGGGGTGATGTGGTGGAGGCTGACTCCATACACAGTTTCAAGTGTAGATATGATAGAGCCCAATAGGCTCAGTAATCTGTACACCTGTTGATTGACGGTTGAGAGGCGGGACCAAAGAGCCAGAGCTCAACCCCCGCAAACACAACTAGGTGAGTACAACTAGGTGAGTACACACACACATACACACACACACACACACACACACACACACACACACAAACACACACACACACACACACACACACACACACACACACACACATTGTGTGTGTGTGTATTCCTCAGGGGAATCGACCGGGTAAACAAGGACGAACTTTTCAACACTGGTGGGACGCGAACAAGGGGACACAGGTGGAAGCTGAGTACCCAAATGAGCCACAGAGACGTTAGAAAGAACTTTTTCAGTGTCAGAGTAGTTAGCAAATGGAATGCATTAGGAAGTGATGTGGTGGAGGCTGACTCCATTCACAGTTTCAAATGTAGATATGATAGACCCCAATAGGCTCAGGAATCTGTACACCAGTTGATTGACGGTTGAGAGGCGGGACCAAAGAGCCAGAGCTCAACCCCCGCAAGCACAATTAGGTGAGTACAATTAGGTGAGTACACACACACACACACGCACGCACGCACGCACGCACGCACGCACGCACACACGCACGCACGCACACACACACACACACACACACACACACACACACACACACACACACACACACACACACACACACACACACACACACACACACACACACACACACACACACACACACACAGGTTGTTAGGTTGGCCAACATAAGAACTGCCTTTAGAAACTTGTGTAAGGACTCGTTCAGGAAGCTCTTTACCACTTATACCACTTATGACAAAGCTCAACCCCCGCAAACACAACTAGGTGAGTACACACACACACACACACACACACACACACACACACACACACACACACACACACACACACACACACACACACACACACACACACACACAGGTGGGGGCGCCGGTGGCTGTGTGGATAGCACGCAGGACACGTAATCATGTGGCCTGGGTTAAATTCCAGGAGCCTGCGAGAAACAATGGGTCAGAGTTTCTTTCACCCTAATGCCTCTGTTACCTAGCAGTAAATGGGTACCTGGAAGTTATACAGCTGTTACGAGCTGCTTTCTGGGGTGTGTGTGGGTGTGAAAAAATATAGTAGTAACAGTTTATTGATTGACAGATGAGAGTCGGACCGAAAGAGCAGAGCTCAACCGCCACAAGCACAATTAGGTGAATAACACACATAGACACACACACAAACAGTCGCTGGGCGCGGGTGAGAAATGATGGGCAGAGTTTGTTTCACCCTAATGCCCCTGGTACCTAGCAGTAAATTGTACTTAGTAACAGTTGATTGACAGTTGAGAAGGGGGCAGAAAGAGCAGAGCTCAACTCCCGCAAACACAACTAGGTGAAAACACACCTACACACACACACAGAGCCCTCAAAGAGAACAGTATCGATGCTGAGACTCAGATAACCACCCAGGGAGAAGGTGGTAATAGTACTTTGGAAGAGAATGCCACATTAAAAGCAACATTTGCAGAAATGCTAAAAAACAACAACTCTGAAGTAATGTCTGCAGTGATGGAGGTAGCCATGAAAGCAGCCACCTCACAGGAAGCGGCACGCTCCACTAGCCAGCTGCGGGAAAGGAAAAAAGCAGTGGTAGCTGTAGGTATTAAAGAGCAGGAAGGCTTTAATAGGAAAGAGTGGAATGATAAGGACAAAGCGGCAGTGAATGAAATACTGAAGGCACTAGACATGGAAGGGGCTGAGCATAGCATTGAGAAGGTTTTCAGGTTAGGCTGGTACAAAAAAGATCGAGACCGTGTGTTAAAGATAGTGTTTGCAAACGAGAACACAAAGGACACGATTCTAACAAAGAAAAGCCACCTGCAACATGTGGGAGAATTCAAAAAAGTATTCCTCCAGAGGGACATGACGAAGGAGAAGAGGGCCATGGCGGCAGAAGCAAGGAAGAAGCGCAGGGCGAGAGGGGAAAACCAGGAAACCACAGCTCCCAACACACCACCCCCAGAGGCGAGGGGGGAACCCACAACCAGCTACCCAGTAACACCAGCGGGGAGGGCAACCCCACCACCCTCCTCTGCATAGAAAACCCCCCTTTCCTTCCTGTCCTCCCGCCCCATTCACCCCATACCCTCCCTGTCCTTCCCCCTTCACTTGACACCCCACCCCTCATCCCAGTATCCTCTGCAACCCTGGTATCCACCTCACAAATCCTCACACCCATGGCACAGCTTCCTCCACCAGCAGAACATTCACCAAGGAGGAGATTTGAGAAGGGACAGAAGAAAGTGAGCCTCAAGGCAATGTACACTAACATAGACGGTATTACAAATAAAGCAAATGAACTTGGAGAATGGGTACTAGAGGAAAACCCAGACATAATAGCTCTCACAGAAACAAAGCTGACGAAAACAATAACAAATGCAGTGTTCCCACAGGACTATTATGTTACGAGGAAAGAGAGAGAAGGAAGAGGTGGGGATGGTGTAGCTCTGCGGGTAAGAAAAGGCTGGGATTTTGAGGAGTTGGTTGTTCAGGGATGTGAAGGTTTCAGTGACTACATAATAGGAACAATAACAACTGGAGGGCAAAAAATTATAGTCATAGTCATATATAATCTGCCACCAAATGACAGAAGACCCAGACAGGAATACGATAGAAACAATATGGCCACCATTAACATAATAGAGAGAGCAGCTTCTGTTGCTAGCAGGAATGGATCTGGACTACTAATCATGGGAGACTTTAACCATGGTAAGATAGATTGGGAGAACAGAGACCCGCATGGAGGACCAGAAACATGGAGAGCTAAGCTGCTGGACGTGGCAACAAGAAACTTTCTAAGCCAGCATATTAAGGATCCCACAAGAATGAGAGGAGAGGATAAACCAGCAATGCTTGATCTGATATTTACCCTAAATGAGTGGGATATGAGGGAACTCAAGATGGAAGCGCCCTTGGGAATGAGTGATCACAGTGTATTGAACATTGAGTACCTGGTAGAGCTAGGAATTATCCCCCCCAAAAAAGAACTAGGAAACAAAAGGCTGACATACCGAAAGGGAAATTATGAGGAGATGAGAAGCTTCCTAAGGGAAATACCTTGGGACACAGACCTCAGAGCTAAGTCTGTACAAGATATGATGTACTATGTCACCCAAAAGTGTCAGGAGGCAGTAAGCAGATACATCCCGGCCCAAAAGAAAAAATCCAAGAAGCAAAAGAAGAATCCATGGTATAATAGGGCATGTATGGAAGCAAAGAAACTGAACAAAAGGGCGTGGAGGAACTTCCGGAAGAACAGAACACCAGAAAGCAGAGAGAGATACCAGAGAACCAGGAATGAGTATGTCAGGGCGAGAAGAGAAGCAGAGAAAAGTTATGAAAATGATATAGCAAACAGAGCCAAGACCGAACCAAAGCTATTCCACAGTCACATCAGAAGGAAAACAAGAGTGAAAGAACAGGTAGTGAAACTTAGAACAGGCGAGAACAGGTATACAGAGAATGACAAAGAGGTGTGTGATGAACTCAACAAGAGGTTCCAAGAGGTCTTCACAACAGAACAAGGTGAGGTCACTGTGCTAGGAGAAAGGGAAGTAAACCAGGCGGCTTTGGAAGAGTTGGAAATTTCGAGAGAGGAGGTCAAGAGACACCTGCTGAACCTGGATGTTAGAAAGGCTGTTGGTCCAGACGGGATCTCGCCATGGGTATTGAAAGAGTGTGCAGAGGCACTTTGCTTGCCACTCTCCATAGTGTATAGTAGGTCACTGGAGATGGGAGACCTGCCAGAAATATGGAAGACGGCGAATGTGGTCCCAATATACAAAAAGGGCGACAGGCAAGAGGCACTGAACTACAGGCCAGTATCCTTGACTTGTATACCATGCAAGGTGATGGAGAAGATCGTGAGAAAAAACCTGGTAGCACATCTGGAGAGAAGGGACTTCGTGACAAATCGACAACATGGGTTCAGGGAAGGTAAATCTTGCCTGACTGGCTTAATAGAATTCTATGACCAGGTAACACAGATTAAGCAAGAAAGAGAGGGCTGGGCGGACTGCATTTTCTTGGATTGTCGGAAAGCTTTTGACACAGTACCGCATAAGAGGCTGGTACATAAGCTGGAGAGACAGGAAGGTGTAGCTGGTATGGTGCTCCAGTGGATAAGGGAGTACCTAAGCAATAGGAAGCAGAGAGTTACGGTGAGGGGTGAGACCTCCGATTGGCGTGAAGTCACCAGTGGAGTCCCACAGGGCTCTGTACTCGGTCCTATCTTGTTTCTGATATATGTAAATGATCTCCCGGAGGGTATAGATTCATTTCTCTCAATGTTTGCGGACGATGCCAAAATTATGAGAAGGATTAAGACAGAAGAGGACTGTTTGAGGCTTCAAGAAGACCTAGACAAACTGCAGGAATGGTGGAACAAGTGGTTGTTAGAGTTTAACCCAACCAAATGTAATATAATGAAGATAGGTGTAGGGAGCAGGAGGCCAAATACAAGGTATCATCTGGGAGAGGAAATTCTTCAGGAGTCAGAGAAAGAAAAATACTTGGGAGTTGATATCACGCCAGACCTGTCTCCTGCAGCACATATCAAGAGGATAACATCAGCGGCATATGCCAGGTTTGCCAACATACGAACGGCATTCAGAAATTTGTGTAAAGAATCATTCAGAACTTTGTATACCACATATGTCAGGCCAATCCTGGAATATGCAGCCCCAGCATGGAGTCCATATCTAGTCAAGGATAAGACTAAACTGGAAAAGGTTCAAAGATTTGCCACCAGACTAGTACCCGAGCTGAGAGGTATGAGCTACGAGGAGAGACTACGGGAATTAAACCACACTTCGCTCGAAGACAGAAGAGTTAGGGGGGACATGATCACCACATTTAAGATTCTGAAGGGAATTGATAGGGTAGATAAAGACAGGCTATTTAACACAAGGGGCACACACACAAGGGGACACAGGTGGAAACTGAGCACCCAAATGAGCCACAGAGATATAAGAAAGAACTTTTTTAGTGTCAGAGTGGTTGACAAATGGAATGCATTAGGAAGTGATGTGGTGGAGGCTGACTCCATACACAGTTTCAAGTGTAGATATGATAGAGCCCAATAGGCTCAGGAATCTGCACACCTGTTAATTGACGGTTGAGAGGTGGGACCAAAGAGCCAGAGCTCAACCCCCGCAAGCACAACTAGGTGAGTACACACACAGGGGCCTCGTAGCCTGGTGGATAGTGACTCGTAATTCTGTGGCGCGGGTTCGATTCCCGCACGACGCAGAAACAAATGGGCAAAGTTTCTTTCACCCTGAATGCCCCTGTTTCCTAGCAGTAAATAGGTACCTGGGAGTTAGTCAGCTGTCACGGGCTGCTTCCTGGTGTGTGTGTGTGTGTGTGTGTGTGGTGTGAAAAAAAAGAAAGTAGTTAGTAAACAGCTGACTGACAGTTGAGAGGCAGGCCGACAGAGCAAAGCTCAACCCCCGCAAACACATCTAGGTGAATACAACTAGGTGAATACACACACACACACACAGTCAGTCAGAGTTAGTCAGCGTCGGCGGTGTGACACGCAAGTGTAGTGGGGTCCACGAATGAACATCAAATGTTTTAGGTCATTGAAGTGAAATAGAGGCTCTAGAAGATAGTATTTGGATTGAAGCAGAGTGCAGCAAGCAGGAAGCCACGTATTATAGTGAACTTGCATATGATAGATCAGACAGAGACATCTTGGACAAGACGAGGAGGAGGACATGAGGGAAGAGCAACCTGCCGTGCTGTGCCTAGATGTGCTTGTGAGGCGGTGCCTCTCTGGGGTAAGTGCTTCACTGACGTCTTCAACAGTGTGCAAGGTTTATATAATATCACATCATAGCTCCTATGCATTCCATTCAACAATAGTATTGTAATCTTAAGTATAGACAAGAGGCAAGGGCCTCACTCGTGGGCTCACTTGGGAACTGAATAAGCTGCTATAATCCCCCTAGATCTCCAAACTCCCCCCACCCACCCCGCAAGCGGTACCTGTCTAACTCTCAAGTACCATTAAATAGGAACCTGGGAGTTCGACAGTAGTTACGGCCTGCTTCCTGGCGGTGTGTGTGGGTGTGGAAAAAACAAATAATAATAATTAATAGTTAGTAACAGTTGATTGGTTAACAGTTGAGAGGCGGGCCGAAAGAGCAGCTCAACTCCCGCAAGCACAACTAGGTAAATACAACTAGGCGAATGCAACTAGGTGAATACACACTTCAGAAATGCAAAATAATGAAACTAGGCGGTGGAAACAGGAGGCCAGGCACATGATACGGAATAAGAAATGAAGTACTTCATGAAATGGATAGAGAGAAAGATCTAAAACTTGATATTACACCAACCCTGTCTCCCGAAGCGCACATAAAAAGAATAACATCGGCGTCGAATGCAAGGCTGGCTAACATCATAACAGCCTTCAGGAACCTGCGTAAGGAATCATTCAGAATCTTGTATCTTGAGATGATTTCGGGGCTTTTTTTAGTGTCCCCGCGGCCCGGGGACTCTATTTACTGCTAGGTTACAGGGGCATCAGGGTGAAAGAAACATTTTGCCCATTTGTTTCTGCCTCCACTGGGGATCGAACCTGGAACCTCAGGACTACGAATCAGAAGCTTCGTTAGTAAGAACCTTTTCAGTGTCAGGATAGTTAACAGAAGGAATGCATTACGCTGTGATGTGGTGGAGGCTGACTACATGCACATTTTCAAATGTAGAAATGATAGAGCCCAGTAGGCTCAGGAATCTGTACACCAGTTGATCGACGGTTGAGAAGTGGGACCAAAGAGCCAGAGCTCAACTAGGTGAGTACATACACACACAAACACAAAGGTTTTCAGGTTGGGCTGGTACAACAAGGACAGAAACCGACTTGTAAAGGTGGTGTTTACAAACGAAACCACGAAGGAGGACATTCTCGAAAGGAAGAGTCATCTGCAGCATATGGAGGGATACAAAAAAGTATTCATGCAGAGGAACAGGACGAAGGAGGAGAGAGCCAGGGCAGCAGAGGCAAGGAGGAAGCGCAGGGAGAGAGGAGCAAACCAGGAAATCACAGCCCTCAACACAACAGTCCCAGAGAAAAGAGGAGAACCCAAAACCAGCATCCCAGCAACACCAGAGGGGGGGGGGGGCAACACCACCACCCCCCTCTGTATAGAAACCCTCCCTTCCCTTCACCCTACCTACCCCCACCCAACCCTCCCTCCCCCTCCACCCCATTCTGACCCTGACACCCCTTCCCCATTCCCATCATGTCCCCCCTCCCACCTTTTTCCCCCTGTCTCCTCTCCCCCTTCATCTCATACCCTCCCTATCCCTCCTCCCCCCTCACCCCGTATCCTCCATGTCCCCCCTACCTCCTTAACCCACACCCTACCTGTCCCCCCTTCCCTTAAACCCCCACCCCCCACCCCAAAATCCTCTGAGACCCTGCAAACCACCTCACAGATCCTCTCACCCACGGAACAGCTTCCCACACCAGCAGAATGCTTGCCAAGAAAGGGACATGAAAATGAACATAAGAAAGTGAGCTTCAAGGCGATGTACACTAACATAGATGGGATTTCAAATAAAAGAAGTGAACTTGGAGAATGGGCACTAGAAGAAAACCCAGACATAATAGCACTCACAGAAACAAAGTTAACGAAAATCATAACAAACGCAGTGTTTCCACAGGGCTACTATGTAGTGAGGAAAGAGAGAGAAGGGAGAGGAGGAGGTGGTGTAGCTCTGCTAATAAGTGAAGGTTGGAGTTTCGAAAAGATGGTAATTCAGAACTGTGAAGGTTTCAGTGACTACATTTCAGGCACCATAGCAACTGGAGGACAGAAAATTATAATAGTAGCCATATATAACCCCCACCGAATGACAGAAGACCCAGACAGGAATATGATAGAAACAACTTGGCCACCATCAATATAATAGAGAGAGCAGCTTCTGTGGCTGGCAGGAACGGATCCAGACTACTAATCATAGAAGACTTCAACTACAGGAAGATAGATTGGGAGAACAGAGACCCACATGGAGGACCAGACACATGGAGAGCTAAGCTGCTGGACGTGGCAACAAGAAACTTTCTAAGTCAACACGTCAAGGGACCGACAAGAATGAGAGGAGGGGACAACCAGCCTTGCTTGATCTGATATTTACCCTAAATGAGTCGGATATAAGGGAAGTTAAGTTGGAAGCCCCCTTGGGAATGAGTGATCATAGTTTAGTGAGCTTTGAGTACCTGGTTGAGCTGGGAATTATCACCCCCAAAAAAGAACTGGGAACCAAAGGGCTGGCGTACCAAAAGGGAAACTATGAGGAAATGAATAAATTCCTATGGGATATACATTGGGACACAGAACTCAGAACCAAGTCCGTACAAGACATGATGGACTATGTCACCCAAAAATGTGTGGAGGCTGTAAGCAGGTTTGTCCCAGCCCGACAGGAAAAAACAGAGAAGCAAAGGAAGAATCCGTGGTTTAATAAGGAATGTATGAAAGCAAAGGAGCTGAACAAAAGGGCATGGAGGAACTTCCGTAATAACAGAACACCAGAAAGTAGAGTGAGATACCAGGGAACCAGGAACGAGTATGCCAGTGTGAGAAGAGCAGCTGAGAAAAGGTATGAAAATGATATAGCTAATAAAGCCAAGACCGAACCAAAGCTACTACACAGTCAAATCAGGAGGAAGACAACAGTGAAGGAACAGGTGATGAAACTTAGAACAGGCGAAGACAGGTACACAGAGAATGACAAAGAAGTGTGTGAAGAACTCAACAAAAGGTTCCAGGAGGTCTTTACAATAGAACAGGGAGAGGTCGCGGCGCTAGAAGAGGTGGCAGCAAACCAGGTGACCTTGGATAGGTTCGAAATTACAAGAGATGAGGTCAAGAAGCACCTATTGGAGCTGGATGTGAGAAAAGCTGTTGGGCCGGATGGAATCTCGCCATGGGTATTGAAAGAGTGTGCAGGAACACTTTGCCTACCACTCTCCATAGTGTATAGTAGGTCACTGGAAACGGGGGACCTACCAGAAATATGGAAGACTGCTAATGTAGTACCAATATACAAAAAGGGTGACAGACAAGAGGCACTGAACTACAGGCCAGTGTCCTTAACTTGTATACTATGCAAGGTGATGGAGAAGATTGTGAGAAAAAATCTAGTAACACATCTGGAGAGAAGAGACTTCGTGACAACCCATGAACATGGGTTCAGGGTGGGTAAATCTTGCCTTACAGGATTGAAAGAATTCTACGATCAGGTGGTGACAAAGATTAAACAAGAAAGAGAAGGGGTGGGCGGACTGCATTTTTTTGGACTGTCGGAAAGCCGTTGACACAGTACCCCATAAAAGGTTGATGCATAAGCTGGAGAAACAGGCAGGAATAACTGGTAGGGCGCTCCAGTGGATAAGGGACTACCTAAACAATAGGAAGCAGAGAGTTACTGTGAGGGGTGAAACCTCTGACTGGCGTGAAGTCACCAGTGGAGTCCCACAGGGCTCTGTTCTTGGACCTATCCTGTTTCTGATATACGTAAATGATCTCCCAGAGGGTATAGACTCATTCCTCTCAATGTTTGCTGAAGACGCCAAAATTATGAGAAGGATTAAGACAGAGGAGGACAGCTTGAGGCTTCAAGAAGACCTGGACAAGCTGCAGGAATGGTCGAACAAATGGTTGTTAGAGTTTAATCCAAGCAAATGTAATGTAATGAAGATATGGGTAGGAAGCAGGAGACCAGATACAAGGTATCGCTTTGGAGATGAAATACTTCAAGAGTCTGAGAGAGAACATGCAACAACATGCACAGTGTAACAACATGATCAGTGCAAGACGAAGCGCCGTGTAAATTCATGCACGCTGTAACAACATGCATTGTGTAATAACAACAACCACAGTGTAACATTATGAACAGTGTAACAACATGAAAAGTGTAATTATTTGCACAGTGTTACAACAAGCACAGTGTAACAACAAGCACAGTGACATTATGAACAGTGTAACATGAAAAGTGTAACACCATACATAGTGTAACAACAAGAACAGTGTAACATTATGCACAGTTTAAAAACATGAAAAGTTTAACAACATGCACAGTGTAACAACAAGCACAGTGTAACAACATGCACAGTGTAACACCATGCACAGTATAACAACAAGCACAGTGTAACAACAAGCACAGTGTAACAACAAGCACAGTGTAACAACATGCACAGTGTAACATTATGTACAGTGTAACACTATGCACAGTGTAACAACAAGCACAGAGAAGCAACATGCACAGTGTAACAACATGCACAGTGTAACAACTAGCACAGTGTAACAGCATGCACAGTGTAACAACATGCACAGTGTAACACTATGCACAGTGTAACAACAAACACAGTGTAACAACAAGCATATTGTAACATTATGCACAGTGTAACACTATACACAGTGTAACAACATGCACAGTGTAACAAAAAACTCAGTGTAACATCAAGCACAGTGTAACAACAAGCACAGTGTAACAACATGCACAGTGTAACAACATGCACAATGTAACAACAAGTACAGTGTTACAACATGCACAGTGTAACAATATGCATAGCGTAACAACATGCACAATGTAACAACAAGCACAGTGTAACAACAAGCACAGTGTAACAACATGTACAGTGTAACAACATGCACAGTGTAACAACAAGCACAGTGTAACAACATGCACTTTGTAACAACAAGCACAGTGTAACAACATGCACAATGTAACAACAAGCACATTGTAACAACAGGCACAGTGTAAAAACATGCACAGTGTAACAATATGCACAGTGTAACACTATGCCTAGTGTAACAACATGCACAGAGTAACAACATGCTCAGTGTAACAACATGCACTGTGTAACAATATGCACAGTGTAACAACAGGAACAGAGTAACAACATGCACAGTGTAACAAGAGGAACACAGTAACAACAAGGACAGTGTAACAACATGCACAGTGTAACAACATGCACAGTGGAACAACATGCACAGTGTAACAACAGGAACAGAGTACCAACATGCACAGTATAACAACAGGAACAGAGTAAAAACATGCACAGTGTAACAACATGCACAGTGTAACAACATGCACAGTATAACAACATGCTCAGTGTAACAACAACCACAGTGCAACAACAAGCACAATGTAACAACAAGCATAGTGTAACATTATGTACAGTATAACAGCATGACAAGTGTAACAACATTCACAGTGTAACAACAAGCACAGTGTAACACCATGCACAGTGTAACAACAAGCACAGTGTAACAACATGCACAGTGTAACAACAAGCATAGTGTAACAACAAGCCCAGTGTAGCAACAAGCACAGTGTAACTCCATACACAGTGCAACAACATGCACAGTGTAACAACATGCAAAGTGTAACAACAAGCACAGTGTAACAACAAGCACAGTGTAACAACAGGAACAGAGTAACAACAAGCACAGTGTAACAACATGCTCAGTGTAACAACAAGCACAGTGTAACAACATGCACAGTGCAACAACATGCACAGTGTAACAAAAAGCACAGTTTTACAACAAGCACAGAGTAACAACAAGCACAGTGTAACATTATGCACAGTGTAACACCATGCACAATGTAACAACAAGCATAATGTAAAATTATGCACAGTGTAACTCTATGTACAGTGTGACAAGATGAACAGTGTAACAACAAGCAGTGTAACAACATACACTGTGTAACAACAAGAGCAGTGTAACAACAAGCACAGTATAACAACATGCACAGTATAACATTATGCACAGTGTAACAACATACACAGTGTAACAACAAGCACAGTGTAACAACAAGCACAGTGTAACAACATGCACAGTATAACATTATGCACAGTGTAACAACATACACAGTGTAACAACAAGCACAGTGTAACAACAAGCACAGTATAACAACATGCACAGTATAACATTATGCACAGTGTAACAACATACACAGTATAACAACATACACAGTGTAACAACAAGCCCAGTGTAACAACATGCACATTGTAACACTATGCACAGTGTAACACTATGTACAGTGTGACAACATGAACAATGTAACAACAAGCAGTGTAACAACGTGCACTGTGTAACAACAAGCACAGTGTAACAATATGCACAGTGTAACAACATGCACTGTGTAACAACATGCACAGTGTAACAACATGCACAGTGTAACAACATGCACTGTGTAACAGCAACCACAGAGTAACATTATGAACAGTGTAACAACATGAAAATTGAAATTATTTGCAAAGTGTTACAATAAGCACGACATTATGCACAGTGTAACAACATGAAAAGTGTAAAACCATACATAGTGTAACAACAAGAACAGTGTAACATTATGCACAGTTTAACAACATGAAAAGTTTAACAATATGCACAGTGTAACAACATGCACAGTGTAACAACATGCACAGTGTAACATTAAGCACAGTGTAACACTATGCACAGTGTAAAAACATGCACAGTGTATCAACTAGCACAGTGTAACACCATGCACAGTGTAACAACATGCACTGTGTAACACTGCACAGTGTAACAACAAACACAGTGTAACACTATACACAGTGTAACAACATGCACAGTGTAACAACAAGCACAGTGTAACAACAATAACAGTGTAACAACAACCACAGTGTAACAACTTGCACAGTGTAACATTAAGCACAGTGTAACACTATGCACAGTGTAACAACATGCACAGTGTAACAAATAGCACAGTGTAACAACATGCACAGTGTAACAACATGCACAGTGTAACACTGCACAGTGTAACAACAAACACAGTGTAACACTATACACAGTGTAACAACATGCACAGTGTAACAAAAAACTCAGTGTAACATCAAGCACAGTGTAACAACATGCACAGTGTAACAATATGCACAGCGTAACAACATGCACAATGTAACAACAAGCACAGTGTAACAACAAGCACATGTAAAAACATGAACAGTATAACAATATGCATAGTGTAACACTATTCCTAGTGTAACAACATGCACAGTGTAACAATAAGCACAGTGTAACAACAAGCACAGTGTAACAACATGCACAGTGTAACAACAAGCACTGTGTAACAACATGCAAAGTGTAACAACATGCACTGTGTACCAACATGCACAGTGTAACAACAGGAACAGAGTAACAACATGCACAGTATAACAACAGGAACAGAGTAACAACATGCACAGTGTAACAACATGCACAGTGTAACAACATGCTCAGTGTAACAGCAAGCACAGTGCAACAAGCACAATGTAACAACAAGCACAGTGTAACATTATGCACAGTATAACAGCATGAAAAGTGTAACAACATTCACAGTGTATGAACAAGCACAGTGAAAAAGATTCACTTTGTAACAACAAGCACAGTGTAACACTATGCACAGTGCAACAACATGCACAGTGTAAGAACAAGCACAGTGGAACAACATGCACAGTGTAACAACAGGAACAGAGTACCAACATGCACAGTATAACAACAGGAACAGAGTAAAAACATGCACAGTGTAACAACATGCACAGTATAACAACATGCTCAGTGTAACAACAACCACAGTGCAACAACAAGCACAATGTAACAACAAGCATAGTGTAACATTATGTACAGTATAACAGCATGACAAGTGTAACAACATTCACAGTGTAACAACAAGCACAGTGTAACACCATGCACAGTGTAACAACAAGCACAGTGTAACAACATGCACAGTGAAACAACAAGCATAGTGTAACAACAAGCCCAGTGTTGCAACAAGCACAGTGTAACTCCATGCACAGTGCAACAACATGCACAGTGTAACAACATGCAAAGTGTAACAACAAGCACAGTGTAACAACAAGCACAGTGTAACAACAAGCACAGTGTAACAACAGGAACAGAGTAACAACAAGCACGGTGTAACAACATGCTCAGTGTAACAACAAGCACAGTGTAACAACATGCACAGTGCAACAACATGCACAGTGTAACAAAAAGCACAGTTTTACAACAAGCACAGTGTAACAACAAGCACAGTGTAACATTATGCACAGTGTAACACAATGCACAATGTAACAACAAGCATAGTGTAACATTATGCACAGTGTAACTCTATGTACAGTGTGACAAGATGAACAGTGTAACAGCAAACAGTGAAACAACATACACTGTGTAACAACAAGAGCAGTGTAACAACAAGCACAGTATAACAACATGCACAGTATAACATTATGCACAGTGTAACAACATACACAGTGTAACAACAAGCACAGTGTAACAACAAGCACAGTGTAACAACATGCACAGTATAACATTATGCACAGTGTAACAACATACACAGTGTAACAACAAGCACAGTGTAACAACAAGCACAGTATAACAACATGCACAGTATAACATTATGCACAGTGTAACAACATACACAGTATAACAACATACACAGTGTAACAACAAGCCCAGTGTAACAACATGCACATTGTAACACTATGCACAGTGTAACACTATGTACAGTGTGACAACATGAACAATGTAACAACAAGCAGTGTAACAACGTGCACATTGTAACACTATGCACAGTGTAACACTATGTACAGTGTGACAACATGAACAATGTAACAACAAGCAGTGTAACAACATGCACATTGTAACACTATGCACAGTGTAACACTATGTACAGTGTGACAACATGAACAATGTAACAACAAGCAGTGTAACAACGTGCACTGTGTAACAACAAGCACAGTGTAACAATATGCACAGTGTGACAACATGCACAGTGTAACAACATGCACAGTGTAACAACATGCACAGTGTAACAACATGCACTGTGTAACAACAACCACAGAGTAACATTATGAACAGTGTAACAACATGAAAAGTGTAATTATTTGCAAAGTGTTACAATAAGCACGACATTATGCACAGTGTAACAACATGAAAAGTGTAACACCATACATAGTGTAACAACAAGAACAGTGTAACATTATGCACAGTTTAACAACATGAAAAGTTTAACAATATGCACAGTGTAACAACATGCACAGTGTAACAACATGCACAGTGTAACATTAAGCACAGTGTAACACTATGCAAAGTGTAACAACATGCACAGTGTAACAACTAGCACAGTGTAACAACATGCACAGTGTAACAACATGCACAGTGTAACACTGCACAGTGTAACAACAAACACAGTGTAACATTATACACAGTGTAACAACATGCACAGTGTAACAACAAGCACAGTGTAACAACAATAACAGTGTAACAACAACCACAGTGTAACAACATGCACAGTGTAACATTAAGCACAGTGTAACACTATGCACAGTGTAACAACATGCACAGTGTAACAAATAGCACAGTGTAACAACATGCACAGTGTAACAACATGCACAGTGTAACACTGCACAGTGTAACAACAAACACAGTGTAACACTATACACAGTGTAACAACATGCACAGTGTAACAAAAAACTCAGTGTGACTTCAAGCACAGTGTAACAACATGCACAGTGTAACAATATGCACAGCGTAACAACATGCACAATGTAACAACAAGCACAGTGTAACAACATGCACAGTGTAACAATATGCACAGCGTAACAACATGCACAATGTAACAACAAGCACAGTGTAACAACAAGCACATGTAAAAACATGAACAGTATAACAATATGCATAGTGTAACACTATGCCTAGTGTAACAACATGCACAGTGTAACAATAAGCACAGTGTAACAACAAGCACAGTGTAACAACATGCACAGTGTAACAACAAGCACAGTGTAACAACATGCAAAGTGTAACAACATGCACTGTGTACCAACATGCACAGTGTAACAACAGGAACAGAGTAACAACATGCACAGTATAACAACAGGAACAGGGTAACAACATGCACAGTGTAACAACATGCACAGTGTAACAACATGCTCAGTGTAACAACAAGCACAGTGCAACAAGCACAATGTAACAACAAGCACAGTGTAACATTATGCACAGTATAACAGCATGAAAAGTGTAACAACATTCACAGTGTAACAACAAGCACAGTGAAAAAGATTCACTTTGTAACAACAAGCACAGTGTAACACTATGCACAGTGCAACAACATGCACAGTGTAAGAACTAGCACAGTGTAACACCGTGCACAGTGTAACAACATACACATTTTTACAACATACACAGTGTAACAACGTACACAGTGTAACAAGAAGCACTGTGTAACAACATACACAGTGTAACAACATGCACAGTGTAACACCATGCATAGTGCAACAACATGCACAGTGTAACAACATGCACAATGTAACAACAAGCACAGTGTAACAACAAGCACAGTGTAAAAACATGCACAGTGTAACAATATGCATAGTGTAACACTATGCCTAGTGTAACAACATGCACAGTGTAACAACATGCACAGTGTAACACCATGCATAGTGCAACAACATGCACAGTGTAACAACATGCAAAGTGTAACAACAAGCACAGTGTAACAACATGCACAGTGTAACAACAAGCACAGTGTAACAGCAAACACAATGTAACAACATGCACAGTGTAACAACAAGCACAGTGTAACAACAAGCACAGTGTTACTCCATGCACAGTGTAACAACATGCACAGTGTAACAAAAAGCACAGTTTTACAACAAGCACAGTATAACAACAAGCACAGTGTAACAACATGCACAGTGTAACAACAGGAACAGAGTAACAACAAGCACAGTGTAACAACATGCACAGTGTAACAACATGCACAGTGTAACAACATGCATTGTGTAACAACAGGAACAGAGTAACAACAAGCACAGTGTAACAATATGCACAGTGTTACATCATGCACAGTGTAACAACATGCACAGTGTAACAACATGCACAGTGTAACAACATGCACAGTGTAACAACATGCACAGTGTAACAACAAGCACAGTGCACTAACATGCACAGTGTAACAATATGCACAGTGTAACAATATGCACAGTGTAACAACATGCACAGTGTAACAACATGCACAGTGTAACAACGTGCATTGTGTAACAACAGGAACAGAGTAACAACAAGCACAGTGTAACAAGAAGCTCAGTGTAACAACATGCACAGTGTAACAACATGCTCTATGTAACAACATGCACCGTGTAACAACAGGAACAGAGTAACATGCACAGTGTAACAACATGCATAGTTTAACAACATGCACAGTGTAACAACATGCACAGTGTAACAACAGGAACAGAGTAACAACAAGCACAATGTAACAAAATGCTCAGTGTAACAACAAGCACAGTGTAACAACAAGCACCGGTTAACAACAAGCACAGTGTAAAATAATGCACAGTATAACAACATGAAAAGTGCAGCATCATGCACAGTGTAACAACAATCACAGTGTACCATTATGCACAGTGTAACATCATGAAATATATAACATGCACAGTGTAACAACAAGACCAGTGTAACAACAAGCACAGTGTAACAACATACACAGTGTAACATTATGCACAGAGTAACACTATGCACAGTGTAACAGCATGAAAAGTTTAACAACATGCACAGTGTAACAACAGGAACAGAGTAACAACATGCACAGTGTAACAACAGGAACAGAGTAACAACATGCACAGTGTAACTACATGCACAGTGTAACAACATGCTCAGTGTAACAACAAGCACAGTGCAACAACATGCACAATGTAACAACAAGCACAGTGTAACATTATTCACAGTATAACAGAATGAAAAGTTTAACAACATGCACAATGTAACAACATGCACAGTGTAACAACATGCACATTGCAGCAACAAGCGCCGTGTAACTACATGCCTGCTGTAACATGCATTGTGCAACAACAATCACAGTGTAACAACATGCACAGTGTAACAACAAGCACATTGTAACAACATGCACAGTGTAAGAACTAGCACAGTGTAACACCGTGCACAGTGTAAGAACTAGCACAGTGTAACACCGTGCAAAGTGTAACAACATACACATTTTAACAACATACACAGTGTAACAACGTACAAAGTGTAACAAGAAGCACTGTGTAACAACATGCACAGTGTAACAACATGCACAGTGTAACACCATGCACAGTGTAACAACATGCTCAGTGTAACAACATGCATAATGTAACAACATGTGTTATGATCCCAGGCAGCCGAAAAACGAGTCTCCCCTTTGAAAATTATTCTATCAAGCCTGACCTGACTAGGAGGTCGGAGACATACAGACATGAAGATTCATATGTAAAAATAATTGGGTAAATTTTACAGAGAGTTTATGAATTTGGGCAGTGAATAAAAAAATAGATAAATGACTGGTTATGAGATGTGGATAATTTGCTGGAGGCGTGAGGCTCGCTTCGGGAGCGTTTTGACCCCCATATGAATACCAGACATCGTGAGGGGAAGCTGCGCTCCATTTGAGCTCCAGTTAGAGAGGATCCCCTGTTGGATATACCTTCAAGAGAAAGGAAGTGCGCAGACGTTCCTGCTGTGGAATCGAGCTGGGAATGTTTGGTCTTAAGTCCTGAACGGCAAGGAGAGTTTGTAAAGCCGCTCAGAGACATTTTTCATGTGCCATGGGAACGCCGTGGTCAGACTCCATCAGAGGGAGAGCGTCCTGCCGGAGACATTTTTGTGGTTTGTCTTTGGAAGAAGATGCTGAGAACTGTGAAGCCAACACAGAGGGAGTAGTTGATGAGACTCCAAGGTAGTGGAAAGTACTGAGCTCTGTGGGAGAGCAGCCATACAGTGAGGAAGAGAATCTCAAGTGAGAAGAGGATTAGTGGAATGAAGTTTCACATGCTTTTGTGATACCAGTCGTGAATCACCATTGTCGATGAAGGAAGACTTCATGGTGTAGCAGCCAGGAGAGCTGTGGAGGACCCTAGTAGAAGTGGTGAAGCACCATAGTTGCTCAAAGAAGACTTCATGGTGTAGCAGCCTGGAAGAGCTGCGAAGGACCCTGGTAGACAAACCCGGAAGAACCTGAAGATGTCAGGGTATTGAGCTTCCAGATGTGGAAGGGAAGTTCTGGTTGATTACTTGTAGGGAGTTTGTAGAGTGTTTGGTTGTCATTAGCGTGCAAGACGCAGTGAAAGGTGAGGGATTGTTTGCCATTTTTGTGCCAAGGAGTACTTATACTGAAGTATAGAGTTACAGTCGTAGGCTGGATTACCTGCAGAGACATACATATGTGTTCTAGAACTGATAGGTGATCGATTGATCATTGATGTATATCAAGGAACATAAAAAATTAATATTTATATTATTGCAGCCATACGCTGGTTTCCTTGTACATGTTTAAAGATATATATATTCTCTTGCTGATAGTGCAACATTGTGTTATAAGACTTGACCTACTTAAAGAGGTTGGTAGTATTAGGTGGTGGATCAGGAGATAGGATACCACTTGATAAGCAGATGATAGAGTTCTGATGGTGTTGGAGTGCAACCTGACTGAAATAGTATAGAGTGTAGGATTCATTATTATTATTATTATATGTGTGTATGTATTGTGTATGTGCTTTGTCCAGTAAATGTATTCAAATTTCCTGGTGTTTGCCCTTGACCTAGTGAGGCTTCCAAGGAAGTAGGAAAGAAGGAGAGAGAGAGAAAGAACCAAGAACCACAGCTGTGGACAGGGTAGAACGGAAAACTAATAAGTCAAAGGGGATTGAGGAGATTATATCACATAACGAGAGAGTGGGGAGTCACAGCGGCTCGAGTGGGTGTGTGCACATGACAATGAGGCTAAGTATTGGAGCCGCATTTCCTAAACGTGTGACATTGAGCCCCCTCTCCAAGAGCCAGAAGCACCCAGGGTGATCTCAAGGTAAAGTTTAAGCACTCTACCAAGTTTTGGGTTGGGTTGTCCATAAAGAAGGATCAACGACAACCCCAATAATATATTGGGGGCCTGTCCGGGAGAGTGAAGTGTTACACCCACACCCTGTCCAAGAGTGGATTTGTACACCCCTTGTTGAAATAGATACACTGTGTGACCGCAGGTGTATATTCTCTCTCTTGGGAAGACTCACAGGACAAGATGGATAAGGTGTAAGCATTTGTGGAGACAGGCAAGCCTGAGGACCTGGAAGGTTGCACGAGGGATCAATTAAAACAAATAGCAGAAAAATGTGGCATTAGGTTGAAAGCATCTAAAGTAGCTGGGATGAAGGATGAGATCCTGAGGCAGTTGAGAGCCAAAAGTGAAGCGGCAGAACAAGGAGCCCTAAAAGGAGCTGAAAGGGGAAAGGAGGATGATGGGCAGGATGAAGTGAGATCCCAGGGATCGAGTAGGAGCAGTAAGAGTAGCCGCAGTAGCAGGAACAGGAGTCTGGAAAGGTTCCAGTTAGAGCTCCAGATGCAGCGTGAATAGAGACAGTTCCAGCTGGAAAAGATGAAATTAGAACTCCAGATGAAAAATGAAGCCGAGAAGGAAAAAAAGAAAACCTGACTGGAAGTAGAAAAAGAGAAAACCAGACTGGAGGTAGAAAAAGAGAAAGGAAGACTAGAGGTGGAGAAAGAAAAAGCCCAGGTCGAAAAAGAAAAAGAGAGAACAAAACAAATGCAGATAGCAGCGAATAGAACCTTGGCTGAACAAAGGATTGAACATGGGTTGCCAGAGAGCACCACCCAGGTATCACACTCTCCAGATGTTAGGGTTAGGGAGAAGGACATTCCCTTTATTGTTCCCGAAGAGGCAGAGAGCTTTTTTGAGTACTTTGAAAAGGTAGCCAGCATCAAGGAGTGGCCACAGGAGGAATGGGCCCAGCTGGTCCATTTAAGATAGACCGGTGCAGCCAGGGAGGCATACACACAATTGTCACTGGAAGAGTGCCAGGATTATGCCACAGTAAGAAGCAGCATACTGCGCTCGTTTCAGCTAACCCCAGAAGCTAATAGGAAGCGCTTCAGAGAGATGGTGAAGGTTGGAGCATGTACTTTTGCTGAGACAGCAAGGGATCTGGAAAGACGATTAAAGAAATGGATTGAGGCTGTCGGAGTTAGATCTTACGCTGACCTGAAGCAATTGATGGTCATGGAAAAGTTCTTAGAAATGATGCATTCCAAAACAAAGTTCAAGATCCAAGAAGCGGGGGTAAAGGAGGTGAAAGTTGCCGCAGATATAATTACTGAAGCATACAAGAGCTTAAGGGAGAACAGAGTGAAAAATGAGGCGAGACGCAGCAATAGCAGGAAGGAAGAAGTTTTGGGGGGCAGACAAGCAGACAAGATAGTTTTAAGCCCCAGGAAGGAAAGTTGTCGAGTCCGCCTGCTGGAAGTAGGCAGGAAAATAAAAATGTGCAGAGGAGACAAGAGTCTAATGAAGCTCCACAGAGTATGAGTGGTACGTCTGGTCTGAGAAACTCCAATACGAGTGGGCAGAGTTAGAGCCACTCGGGGGCGTATAGGAAAGATTTCTCCCAAATGAGGTGCTACAAGTGCAACAGATCGGGACACATGATGCCCGATTGTCGGCAGAGCAAGAGAGTGATGACCCTGACCACGTGTGATCCCCGGAAGAAGTACGTTGATGTACAACAAGACAAACCACAGAAGGTAGATTTGATGAACGAGCAGTATAGGTCGTTCATCAGTAAAGGTTCGGTTGGCATAGAGGGTCAACCCGAGGTGGAGGTTAGTATCCTCATGGATATTGGAGCCAATCAGAGTTTGATTCTGAGAGGCCTAGTCGGAAACGATCGACTGTTAGCTGGCAGTAGGAGGATAAAGGTACATGGGTTGTTGTCTAAGAGTGACATGCCCGTGTGTGCTGTCCATTTGAAGTCAGATTATTTGTCGGCAGAGGTTGTTACGGACCCGAGCCCAGCGTCGTAGCACGGAGCTGTGACGACCACGCCATCTGTGGGTCAGCTCCCGAAACCCCCTCCAAATGGACAGCGCCATCTAGTGAAGACAGGATATACCGGCCACAGGGGCTGGTTTCCCCTCTTGATCAGCTCGTAACATAGCCGCTGCTGACCTCTGGTGAGGTAACGCTTAGACAGCAACGCCATCTATGGAGTGGATAGGTGGGCGTTTGTGTCTAAGCCCATAAGTGAGGTGCCCTAGGGTGTCCCTAGTACTGATGACGTGTCTGATTACAGAGTTGACCTGGGACTGCTGGATTGGACGATGGGCAGTCTACCCAAGGCAGCCCTAGTCTCTCCACGTGTTTGCTGCAGAAGCTGTGAGTTGCTCCCGGAGGAACACTGCTGAGAGTGTTAGCCTGCCTGTGACGTGGCAGAGTTGAGGAATCGTCGTACCTGGGGGTTGACTGGTGGAAGGGACTAGCCACCGTGGTGCTATAGAGAGGAGAGTGATCAGCTGAATCACACGAGGCTCCTGCCTAGGGCTCGCAACCCTAGTATCGGTCGTGGAGTGGCCTACACAGCGGAGCTGATCGGAACCTGCCAGCTACAGGCTGGATTTGTGGTTAAAGGCCTCCACGACGGTGCACCCAGTGGGACTGTGATTTGGCTGGCCTGTGGCCAGGGTAGATTCGCCGAGAGAATCGGAGGATTCTTCGTGGGCCAGAAGAAGAGAACCAGGGCTAATCACCATGGAGCATCCTACATCTTCAGAGGAAGACAATTCTGTACATTAGAGTGTATTTATAACCCCGTGTGACTGATTGTTATTTATTTATGGTGGTGGTTAAATAATATATTTAAATTAGTGCAGTAGTATCCCTTCCCCCTTTAATTTACTTGCGTTACGGAACACATCCCTTGAGAGCCACTACTAACTTGGGGCCGGATACCCAAACTCTAATAATATCAGAGAAGAACCCAGTTGCGACCCAATAGGGCCATAACAGAGGTGATGTTGGGAGTATGCCAAAACATACCTGTTCCAGGAGTCCAAGTGATCCTGGGGAAAGACTTGTGTGGGACAAAGGTGTCGCCAAGAGTCATGGCGGAGACTGTGCCAGAGGAGTGTCCAGAAGGCCACGGCACGAGTGGGACACCTGAGAGTGTGAACCTGGCTGACATCCGAGGAGATGAGTCAGGAGACCGCCAAGCAATTGAGTACCCTGTCTCGGTAGTGATGAAGGCAGAGGTGGCCGACGAGGAAGGTCCGGCTCAGGAAGATGAAGTCTCGGTGAGGTCAGAAGTGATGATGCCGCAGCTAAAGAAGAATACTGTGAAAAGAGCGGACCTGAGTAGAGACCAGCCCGCTGAAATTAAGAGTCAGAAGGTGAATACAACTGTGCTGAGTAGAAATGAGGAAGGATGTGGACATACTTAGGACGGGAGTAGAGCGTCAAGTTGTCCACGAGCACAGAGGCATATGGATAGTGGAGTTAAGTTGTTTGAGGTGTCAGGAGTTGACATGTTTCACAGAAAACGTGAAGGAGGGATAATGAAGAAGAGTAATAGCCAAAAAGATGAAAGGAGAAGAGACAGTATGTGTGGAGAGATGCTTACGAGCACTCTAGGAGAGGTAAAGCGACATGTACGATCGAGTGCTGTTGGGTGTAGTACAGTGCTCGAAGAAACTTTTAGGGAACGAAGAAGAGTTGAAGGAGAAGAAATGGAGTTGTATAGAGGTGAGAAGTGTGGGAAGAGGATAATGATACAAGCATGGAGGAATAGAAGAAAGCCGAGGACTCGATGGAAGTCAAACAGGATGAGGTCTCGGATAAATGAGGAGACAAAAGGTAGGATCGTCGGTGAAGACGAGGGAGTGAAGTATGATGGCAGTAGATGGAAGTGTGAAGACGACAGAGGAGGTACAGAGAGTAGATGTCTGACTCTGGACTTGAAGAGAAAAAGACGAGGAAACGGAGGGTGGAAACAATAAGTAGAGTGGACTGATGGAGTGAAGGCGTCCAAGGAGGACAGCCTAGCCAAGATAGGTGAGCGTCTGGGTCATTTGGAGGATGACCAACGCCAGGAACTAGTGGAAATCCTATCGAGGAATAAGTCGTTATTCACAGACGTGCCCAGAAGACACCACGGAACGGTGCACGAAGTAAATGTAGGGAGTGCTGACCCCATCAAGCAGCACCCTTACAGAGTTAACCTGGAGAAAGCAACGGCGATGAGAGCAGAAGTACAGTATCTGCTAGATAACGACTTGGCAGAGGTTAGCGACAGTGACTGGAGTTCGCCGTGCCTCCTCGTGAAGAAGAGTGATGGCAAATACCGGTTCTGCACTGATTACAGGAAAGTGAATGCAGTCACAGTCGCTGACTCGTTCCCGATACCACGCATAGATGATTGCATAGATCGGATTGGGAGTGCACGATATGTCTCGAAAATAGACCTGCTGAAGGTATACTACCAGGTTCCCCTGTCCGAGGAGGCCAAGAGGATCTCAGCGTTCATGACACCCGACGGCTTGTACCAATATAAAGTGGTGCCGTTCGGAACGAAGAATAGTGGTAGTTGTTTCCAACGAGTAATGAATCAGGTATTACCTGATCAGGTAACCACGTGATCCTGGAAGGATCACTTGGATTGACTCTTAGATTTGTTCGATCGATTGGAGAAGGCCAACATGACGATCAACTTAGCAAAAAGTGAGTTCGGGAGAGCCCGCCTGGAGTACCTTGGGTATATAGTAGGGCAAGGCGAGGTTGCTCCGGTAAGAACAAAGGTGGAGGCCATTGACAATTTCCCGGTGCCCAGGAGTAAGAAAGAATTGTTGAGATACCTTAGTATGATTGGATATTACCAGAAGTTCTGCGGAAATTTCTCCACCATAGCCGAGTTTGCTATCAAAGAGCAAGAAGTGGGAGTGAAATGGAACAGCACAAGAAGCGTTTGAAAAGACCAAAAGACTGTTCATCGAGGCGCCTGTACTAGTGTCGCCCAATTTTGGAGCACCGTTTACGTTATTTGTAGATGCCAGTGATATAGGGGCTGGAGCTGTACTGACGCAGCAGAGTGATGGAATTTATCGACCAGTGTCCTTCTTCTCGAAGAAGTTCGTTAAGCACCAGAGGTCGTACAGTACGGTCAAGAAAGAGACTTTGGCCCTGGTGATGGCATTGAAACATTTTGAAGTGTATGTGAGTGGGGGAGGACACCCAGTGACGGTGTATACAGACCATAATCCCCTAGTTTTCCTGAGAAAAATGAAGCATGCAAACCAGAGGTTAACCAGATGGTTTTTATTGTTCCAAGAGTATGTATGACCTGGTGATAACGCACATAAGGGGGCGAGACAATGTAGTAACTGATGCGTTATCTCGAGCCTAGCCACTAGAATAATTCTCAAAAACAAGGGGGGAGGGAGTGTTATGATCCCAGGCAGCCGAAAAACGAGTCTCTCCTCTGAGAATTATTCTATCAAGCCTGACCTGACTAGGAGATCGGAGATATACAGACATGAAGATTCATATGTAAAAATAATTGGGTAAATTTTACAGAGAGTGTAAGAATGTGGGGAGTGAATAAGAAAATAGATAAATGACTGGTTATGAGATGTGGATAATTTGTTGGAGGAGTGAGGCTCGCTTCGGGAGGGCTTTGACCCCTACTTGAGTACCAGACATCGTGAGGGGAAGCTGCGCTCCATTTGAGCTCCCATTGGAGAGTATCCCCTATTGGATATACCTTCAAGAAAAAGGAAGTGTGCAGACGTTCCAGCTGTGGAATCGAGCAGGGAACGTTTGGTCTCAAGTCCTGGACGGCACGGAGAGTTTGTGAAGCCGCTCAGACATTTTTCGTGGGCCGTGGGAACGCCCTGGTCAGACTCCATCAGAGGGAGAGCGCCCAGCAGGAGACATTTTTGTGGTTTGTCTTTGGAAGAAGATGCTGAGAACTGTGAAGCCAACACAGAGGGAGTAGTTGATTAGACTCCAAGGTAGTGGAAAGTACTGAGCTCTGTGGGAGAGCAACCATACAGTGAGGAAGAGAATCTCAAGCTGTGAGAAGAGGAGTAGTGGAATGAAGTTTCACATGCTTTTGTGATACCAGTGGTGAAACACCATTGTCGATCAAAGAAGACTTCATGGTGTGGCAGCCAGGAGAGCTGTGGAGGACCCTAGTAGAAGTGGTGAAGCACCATAGTTGCTCAAGGAAGACTTCATGGTGTAGCAGCCTGGAAGAGCTGCGAAGGACCCTGGTAGACAAACCCTGAAGAATCTCAAGATATCAGGGTAGTGAGCTTCCAGATGTGGAAGGGAAGTTCTGGTTGACTACTTGTAGGGAGTTGGTAGAGTGTTTGGTTGTCATTAGTGTGCAAGACACAGTGAAAGGTGAGTGATAGTTTGCCATTTTTGTGCCAAGGAGTACTTATACTGAAGCATAGGCTGGATTACCTGCAGAGACATACATATGTGTTCAAGGACTGATAGGGTGATCGATTGATTATTGTTGAATATCAAGGAACATTTATACTAATATTTATGTTATTGCAGCCATACGCTGGTTTTCCTTGTACATGTTTAAAGATATATATATTCTCTTGCTGATAGTGCAACATTATGTTATAAGACTTGACCTACTAGAGGAGGTTGGTAGTATTAGGTGGTGGATCAGGAGATAGGATACCACTTGGTAAGCAGATGATAGAGTTCTGATGGTGTTGGAGTGCAACCTGACTGAAATAGTATAGTGTTGGATTCATTATTATTATTATTATATGTGTGTATGTATTGTGTATGTGCTTTGTTCAGTAAATGTATTCAAATTTCCTGGTGTTTGCCCTTGTCCTAGTGAGGCTTCCCAGGAAGTAGGAAAGAAGGAGAGAGAGAGAAAGAACCAAGAACCACAGCTGTGGACAGGGAAAAACGGAAAAATAATAAGTCAAAGGGGATTGAGGATAATCGTATCACATAAGGAGAGAGTGGGGAGTCACAGCGGCTTGAGTGGGTGTGTGCACGTGACAACGAGGCTAAGTGTTGGAGCCGCATCCCCTAAACATTTGACGTTGAGCCCCTCTCCAAGAGCCAGAAGCGTCCAGGGTGATCTCCTGGAAAAGCATAAGCACTCTACCGAGTTTTGGGTTGAGTTGTCCCTAAAGAAAGATCAACAACACCACCCAACCCCGATAATGCAGTGTAACAACATGCACAGTGTAACAACAAGCACAGTGTAACAGCATGCACAGTGTAACAACAGGAACAGAGTAACAACAAGCACAGTGTAACAACATGCACAATGTAACAACATGCACAGTGTAACAACATGCACAGTGTAACAACATGCACAGTGTAACAACATGCACAATGTCACAACATGCACAGTGTAACAACATGCACAGTGTAACAACAGGAACAGAGTAACAACAAGCACAGTGTAACAACATGCACAGTGTAACAACATGCACAGTGTAACAACATGCACAGTGTAACAACAAGCACAGTGTAACAACATGCACAGTGTAACAACATGCACAATGTCACAACATGCACAGTGTAACAACAGGAACAGAGTAACAACAAGCACAGTGTAACAACATGCACAGAGTAACAACATGCACAGTGTAACAGCATGCACAATGTCACAACATGCACAGTGTAACAACAGGAACAGAGTAACAACAGGAACAGAGTAACAACAAGCACAGTGTAACAACATGCACAATGTCACAACATGCACAGTGTAACAACAGAAACAGAGTAACAACAAGCACAGTGTAACAACATGCACAGTGTAACAACATGCACAGTGAAACAACATGCACAGTGTAACAACATGCACAATGTCACAACAAGCACAGTGTAACAACATGCACAGTGTAACAACACGCACAGTGTAACAACAGGAATAGAGTAACAACAAGCACAGTGTAACATAATGCACAGTGTAACAACATGCACAGTGTAACAAAATGCACAGTGTAACATCATGCACAGTGTAATAACATGCACTGTGTAACACCATGCACAGTGTAACAACTTGCACAGTGTAACAACATGTACAGCGTAACAACATGCACAGTGTAACAACATGCACAGTGTAACAACATGCACAGTGTAACAACATGCAGTGTAACAACATGCACAGTGTAACAACATGCACAGTGTAACAACAGGAACGGAGTAACAACATGCACAGTGTAACACTATGCACTGTGTAACAAGAAGCACAGTGTAACAACATGCACAGTGTAACAACAAGCACAGTGTAACAACATGCACAGTGTAACAACATGCACCGTGTAACAACAAGCACAGTGTAACATCAGGAACAGAGTAACAACAGGAACAGAGTAACAACATGCACAGTGTAACAACATGGACAGTGTAACATCAAGCACAGTATAACAACAGGAACAGAGTAACAACATACACAGTGTAACATGTACAGTGTGACAACAGGAACATATTAACAACAAGCACAGTGTAACAACAGGAACAGTGTAGCAACAAGCACAGAGTAACAACAAGCACAGTGTAACAACAGGAACATATTAACAACAAGCACAGTGTAACAACAAGCACAGTGTAACAACAAGCACAGTGTAACAACAGGAACATATTAACAACAAGCACAGTGTAACAACAAGCACAGTGTAACAACAGGAACATATTAACAACAAGCACAGTGTAACAACATGCACAGTGTAACAACATGCACAGTGTAACAACATGCACAGTGTAACAACATGCACAGTGTAACAACAGGAAGTGTAACAACATGCACAGTGTAACAACAGGAACATATTAACAACAAGCACAGTGTAACAACAAGCACAGTGTAACAACAGGAACATATTAACAACAAGCACAGTGTAACAACAAGCACAGTGTAACAACAGGAACATATTAACAACAAGCACAGTGTAACAACATGCACAGTGTAACAACAAGCACAGTGTAACAACAAGCACAGTGTAACAACATGCACAGTGTAACAACATGCACAGTGTGACAACATGCACAGTGTAACAACATGCACAGTGTAACAACAAGCACAGTGTAACAACATGCACAGTGTAACAACATGCACAGTGTAACAACATGCACAGTGTAACAACATGCACAGTGTAACAACAAGCACAGTGTAACAACATGCACAGTGTAACAACATGCACAGTGTAACAACAAGCACAGTGTCACAACATGCACAGTGTAACAACATGCACAGTGTAACAACATGCACAGTGTAACAACAAGCACAGTGTAACAACATGCACAGTGTAACAACATGCACAGTGTAACAACATGCACAGTGTAACAACATGGACAGTGTAACATCAAGCACAGTATAACAACAGGAACAGAGTAACAACATGCACAGTGTAACACCATGCACAGTGTAACAACATGGACAGTGTAACATCAAGCACAGTATAACAACAGGAACAGAGTAACAACATGCACAGTGTAACACCATGCACAGTGTAACAACATACACAGTGTAACATGTACAGTGTGACAACAGGAACAGAGTAACAACAAGCATTGAGCCTCTCCGCTGCTGTATATGAATGGCTTTAGATATTCTGGATGACATCCTCACGGAGATCCTTGGATAGGACATCCTCACGGAGATCCTTGGATAGGACATCCTCACGGAGATTCTTTGATAAGACATCCTCACGGAGATCCTTGGATAGGACATCCTCAAGGAGATCCTTGGATAGGACATCCTTACGGAGATCCTTGGATAGGACATCCTCACGGAGATCCTTGGACAGGACATCCTCACGGAGATCCTTGGACAGGACATCCTCACGGAGATCCTTGGACAGGACATCCTCACGGAGATCCTTGGACAGGACATCCTCTCGGAGATCCTTCGGTAAGAAACTTTGGCCAGTGACACAGCCGTTGATCTGGGTTTTACCTATATAACAGTTTCCTTACAGCAAAAGCACATTTCATCTGGTATTTACCACTGCGGTTCAATTCTCGTTGTGTTGGGAGAGAAAGCTTGGACTTAGGATTATTGAGGTCCTCCCCCAGATCAACTACAGCTCTTTTCCTTGTTCTAGGAACTACCTCTCACCTGCTCCTTACCTCACTCTTGCTTTACTTATGCCCGTGCCTTCCTCGCTCCCATCTAGCACTAAACAATGCTTTGAAAGCTGCCCTGGGAGCCTCTATGTGGACCAGACTTGAAACTCAAAGGCTGGAATCGGGTTTGCCCTGTCTTTAAGAGAGATCTCAAATAACAGCTACGATTATCAGTAAGATAATTGTTTCCTTTGATACAGTCTCAGTTCGACAGGCCTTGTTGGTTGGACTTGGCCAAAACAACGGAAACTCTTTGGCTGCCAGAGCGGGAAAAGTCCTAAACAGACTACAATTAAAAAGCATGATTCCTGATGGAGGTGATCATCCGCACATAAACTACACTTGTTCCCCATGGTGGGGGAATAAGTGTTTCCCCACCGGAGCCTTCATTCAAAATAATAATTGAAGGTCTTCCAATGACGAAATAATAATAGGTCCTCCAATGAAAAAGGCTGCCTATGAACCACCAATCCTAAGGCGCATCATAGAATAGCAAATGTGCAGCATTTTAGTAGCAGGAGCCACCCACATCTTCACAGACGGATCGGTTGACACAGAATATGAGAGTGCTGGCGCTTCTCTTTGTACGGACAGCGAACAGACATATTGGAGACTGGGAGGACTATTATCATCAACCCAAACTGAGCTGTTTGTCATACAACAGGTATTCGCATATGTGACTGCACAAAACACTCAGAATGCAATCATACACAAAGACTCAAAAGCTGCACTTCAAGTATTAAGACAAAGGTAGAGGAAAGACAACGTGGAAATAATTACCGCCATTTTTTTATCTTGGAGCAGATGCTAAAGGCAAAAGACTCAACATCACCGTGAACTGGATCCAATCCCATGTTGGAATTCCATTAAATGAGAGAGCCAACAAAACTGCTAAACTGCCAACTCGTCATCCAGTGATCCACAGAACAATACAACCCAGCCTAGAGTACATAAAAAACATCATCACCAAAACTCTCGCACCTCAGCTAAGCCCATCTGCACAGAGAGTAGCAGAAGGTTCTGAAATATGGTATCTTCAGGCCACCAAGTTAAACAGGTTAAATATCCCGGAAGGAATCAACAGGGAAATAGCACTTCGGTTATACAGACTTCGTCTAGGTTAAACTGAGAAATTAGAGAACATAGAGATTGGAAAATGCATCTTCTGCCAAACAATCACAGAAAGGCCACTACTTCACTATCTAGAATGTGAAGCAACCAACGACCCTAAAAGAGTTTTAAGAGTCCCTGAATCTTGCAGGAACTATTAAACGGCAAAACACTACCGTTCTTCTGGACAAAACGTTGTCCGGCAGCTGGACACAGTCATAAATACTGTCAGGCAGTATCCTCCCCCATCCCCCTCATAACAGCCACATAGTAAGGACTGACGATTTAAGTGTGAGCTTAGCACACTGTATATCCTTTCACGACCAAAAAACACATTCACTTTAAAAACTCTACCACTTACAGTCTATTCATGCCCGTGCCACTCTTGGGTGGCTTAATCTTTATCATTGCTCTAATCACAATCAACTTAATAATGGTCCAGGACGGATCGAAATGTCGTCGTCTCCACGGGAGACATCTCCCGTCACGCAGGGTGCAGTCGCACCTCCACAGATCTCCAGTATCATCTCTTGATAATGGAAATGGCTCATAAGGGCCACCACTTATGGGCTATTCATGCCCAAGCCACCTTTTGGGTGGCTTAATCTTCTCTCTCTCTCGTCGTCTCCTCATCTTCTGGTGTGGTTTGGTCATGAAAACTACTAACCTTCCCCAGGATGCAACTCACAACAGTTGCCTAACGCCCTAGGTGAACAGAGGCATCAGATGAAAGTAAATGTGATGACCGAAAAAAACTCAGAAGATGGAGAAGCGACAACGTTTCGGTCACTCCTGGACCATTATCAAGTCGTGTGGAAGAAGAGAAGAAGGTACAGGTAAGTATAAGGTAAGAATAGGATGAATATAGGAAAAAAGTAAGAAAATTATGAATTTAATAATAAGGCACAATAGGACGAATGGGAAGAATTTAAAAATAAGACAAGAATAGGATGAAAGTAAGAGTAAGATATGAATAGGAAGAATGTAAGAATAACGTAAGAATAGGAAGAATGTAAGAATAAGATAAGAAAATGATGAATGTAAGAATAAGATAAGAAAATGATGAATGTAAGAATAAAAGTATGTGGAAAGATAAAAATAGAAAAAGGGGTAGGAATAAGTAAAGAGACAAAGCTTAATTCATATCACGTTTGTTAAGAAGGTTGGAACATTCGAGAATGTATTGTGGAAAGGGAGAGTCAACAGCAACAAAGCCAGGACTCAGGTTCATGTTGGGTAGGTTGTGTATCAGAGCCGATTCAACACGACGGCGTCTGTGTAGAGTAGAGGCAGGAAAGATTAGCTTAGAAAAAAATGTCAATCAACAAGATGATTAAAGTTCCTAACATGACCGAAGAGAGTAATCTTATGTTATGTTAGGCGTTTGTGTGACTCAAGTGGCAAGATCATCAAATTAACATCAAAGGAAATTAAAGTTGTTGTGACTACGGGTGCAAGGATTAGTTTAGTAGAGAATGGTCAAGCTACTTAAACAACTAATTACAATATTTTTTTTTCATTTATTTTTACATGCAAGCATGCTTATAAGTACAATAAAAGTAAACAATAACAACATAGAACAGACCAAAATAACAAAGCACAAACGTGCAAAAACATAAAGGAACAAATGTACTAAACACAAAAACGCCGACCGGAAGGGCCGACCACAAAACAACAATAATTACAAACAAATCACAACAAGCAAGTTAAAACACAGTGGAATACAATGCAGAAATAACACACCAAAATATGAAATATTCAGAACAAGGCTATCAGCACCTCAAACACACACGGAGAGGCACCAACACAAAACGAAAATAATAATAATAATAATAATAATAATAATAATAATAATAATAATAATAATAATAATAATAATAATAATAACAACTAGAAAGGAAAACAAACATAAAACAAACAGAAAGAAAAGCACAATGGCAAAACACGACAAAAAGCATAAACCCAGACCGGGTCACGCCAACAGCCTGAAGGGCACTCAACACGACACAAATAAGCGCACAAGCAGCAACATAAAAACATAGAACCACAAAGCATAACATAAGTACACGACATCCACAACCAGACACACACCAATCAAACCCCGGACCGCACAGGAACCAGACACACACACAAGCCACACAAACCTACAACCACAAACCGGAGCACGCAGGAACCGGGAAACAAGCCTGCCCCATCCACACACACACACACCCGACCCGCACCCCACAACCATGCACACAAATGGAAACAACCCACAATACACAAAGGAATCATGAGCGAGGAATACATTTCTCAGAGACAGGAATATATTTATCAGGGAACGAATCCCAAGGATACCGTCGCTTATAGGCCTCCCAAATTAAATACTCCATGTCGGTCGGGGGACGATCCCCCTGCTGCCGTGGGCCCAGCATAAACTCGGGAATCTCCAGATCAGGTGGAAACGGCTACTCCTGAAGCTCACCGACGCAAGTCGCATAACGAGGCTGGGCAGCGCAAGCCACGTCCTTCGAGGTAGCAGACGACACCGATGAAACGTACGAGGGCTGCCGGGACGGCTGCGTCGCCGTACGCACAGAAGCAGGGGACAAGCAACGAGATGGTAACGTCTCCACCGAGACCGCAGTCGATGAACCGGGGACCGAGGAAGGGGTTACAGAACCTACCAGAGCGAGCAGTCTTTTTCAACACCATCACCAGGCCCCGCTCACCGCGAACCTCAGCAGGGGGAGCCACCCCCCACGAAGAACCGGAGCCATCCGACGCAGGCGACGCACCCGAAGCAGGAACCGCAGACACTATATCTGAAGTGGAGGCCGAAACACCGGCACTGGCATCCTCAGGCAAATGCACCTCCGCCGTCACCGAAGTCTGCAACGCAACCGGAGCCACCCCTCCGTCGCCGGCAGATCCACAAGCGTAGAAATCGCCAACGTAAGCCCAAGCTGAAGACGAACGCCGGGAACGCTTAGGCTCTGGCCGCACATCATCAGAACCGGAGGCCGACTCAGAGACACGTGCAACACAAGCCGGGCGAACCGACGCACGACGCAGAACGGCAGCATCCTCAACCACATGGGGTACCAGGCCAGGCACAGGAGGAAGCGCCGGATCCACCCCATCACCCAGCACAGCCGGAACAGCCGGCAAGGGTGCAGGGACAGGGTCAGACGCAGCAGAGAATGAACTGGAAGACGGGGGAATCGAGCAGCAGGCAGTCTGAAGAACCCCAGGGACACAGGACGATCGTCGGAGCAGGACGATCACCCTGCGACGCCACAACCTCTTGAGGAGAGGCGACAACAACAGGGGGCGCACCAGGCGACACAGGGGGCACATCCGCGGCTGAAGAGAGGGCCACATCCACTGAATCCTCCTCCACAGGAAGCGGCGGAAAATCCTCCTCACTGAAGAGGTTCACGAGTCCAACAGCAGGCGCAGAACAGTCAGCAGCCTGATGGCCCAAGAGGCCACAACGATAACACGTCCGAGGCTGGCGGGCATAAAACACCCGAACGTTGTAGCCCATAAGCCGCACAGAGGACGGAATATCTTCCCGGAGCCTCATGCCCAGGGTGCGAATGTCAGTCCTCACACCCTTAAGTAGACTGGAAGACACCACGTTCACCCGCACACTAACCACTGCTCCATACCGGCCGAAGTACCGCCGTAGCAGACTCTCTGGAAACTCCAACGGAGCCCCATGCACACTGACGTAAGTGAGGGCACCACTCCGATCAGACAGTGACACAGCGCCCGCACCATCCAGCAGGGGCAATGTCCGCCCCTCGTAACGACGGAGACAGTCGCAATATGCCAATTCTTTGGTAAACTTCAATATCGCTCGACGAGCCATCACCAGCTCGACACCATCAATGTTGATCACAGGGACATGAAGCAACTCACACACCAGCGCTATCTCTGGGTACCCAGCCCAGCTGGAAAATTTGAGGCCCACAGACTGAGCCCACAGTACAGGGGGGAGGGGGACCCCCATCTTTAACTCTACGTCAGCACAGGCAGGCAGAGACACACCCGCCCTCAACTGGCCAAATTGGTAAACAACACCAACAGCCGGAGCGCCGATTCAACACGTCCATCCCCTACCGAAGCTAGGGCTAGACTCATTCACTAAAACATTATCAATCAAAGTGTATTATTTCCCTTTCCATTTGATTACCACTGACATTTATCAGTGCAGAGGAAGTTGTTAAACACATTGGACATAACCTTGGTGAAGCCAAAATACAGGCCATAAATATTTAGCCCATGCCTTAGTAAAACAGACATATTGACTTATGTCAATTGTCAGTAACACTGAGTAACAGTGCTCAGTGTTACTGACCACTGAATGGTCAGCCAAAGGCTTGTGACCCGCACAGGAATAGCTATGTAAAATAATAAACATTTGAGTAAAATTGTAAGTTAAGGGAACTATCAGGAAAAGGCGCCAATCCATTACGATTATATAGCACTTGAAAGGGGTCAGAATATGGATCATCCAAATCCTTAATCACATCTGGTTTGTACGTCTGGACTTTGTTTGATAATGTTTTATTAGTCTATTTGGCATTTCTCCTCAATGATGACATTTTTTCTTGTTCTGGAACCCGTAAGCCTATTTCTCATGCACATGGGTATCGAGGCCTCATGCTGTGTAATTTCACATTAGTTTTTCTATTGTTCATCCATATTAACGGTTGGATAGTTAGTTAAATTTTTGTACTAAGCAGCACATCCAGATGCTCCAACTGCTGCATTAAGACTTTGCATATCTTCTGCATTGCATAATCTATTTTCTTAACCTGTACTAGGGTTGTGGTATGTAAATGTCTTCATTCCTTCTCTTAGTTCCAAGTTTTGCACATTCGTCTGATATTGCCTACATGACTAGGCCCCCCAGTTTATATAAATTTGTCAATATTGACGTTTAACAGTCAATATTGACGTTTAAGAGTCAATTAATGCTATAATAATTATGGTCATATTACAGACACGTATTATAAATAAATATGGAAGCTGGATATAAAAGAAAGGAACAGCATAACTTTCATATAATTTCAGTTATAGCCTTCTCTGTCTCCTGTAAACATGCTGCACTTGTGCTCATGCGGACGAGAATTATCTACTCTTCCATCCCTGGAGAAAAACACCATTTGGCTGCTTCTTCAACTCGTCATCAGTTTATGTTCTTTCTATCCAGCATCTAGCATTTGATTAAAAAAATCGCTGGATGGAATGAACAAAGGCCAAAGTCCATTCTATACACCCGCCAAACCCGCTGTGTTTGAATGAAAAACAGTTTACACATGACTCAACACTGATGACGTTCGAACACTTCCGGAACAAGTGCTTCACTGACGACATTTGTTCGAACCACAGCACTGTAAATGCTTCACCCACGTACTACAAATACAAATAATCGCCAACAGAACCTAAACACCTAACCTAACCTAACCAGTGCCTAAATATGAACAATATGGATTAACGAGCATTTGGCGAATAAATTTGGCCTTAGTTGAGGAGGGAGGACATAGATATAAATAGGTGCTGCTTCGTTTGGATCAATGGGCCTTCTAAATTTATCTTCATTCATACATTATGATGCTCCATGTGAAGTGCATAGTTTTGTTATGACATAATATCCTAATGCTCAGTTTTGCCAAATCTTAGATTTTTTCAGACATCAGACCTTAAACACTTAATCTGAAACAATGAATTATATCACAAATGCCAAATTAACTAAACAAAACAAATCCAAAGCATTCTACTTAATTCCTTATAACTTAGAGTTACGTTGTAATTCTTTGTTCGTGTCCGGTCGGTCAGTTCCTCCATAAGTATGGCTTTCTCTCACTGTAATATTATCTTTTACATGTGAGAATCAATGTCTCTACCGGTTAAATATGCATCAAAAAATGATTTCAATTGACCTTTAAGAGCTATTCACCTTTTATGGCCTTCGTTAGTCCCCGTTCATGGGCAAAATTGTAGGGAAATGAGTTCAAATTGAGTTTGTAAAATGAGTAATCTCACTCCCGGGTGAAATATGCAGTTCATTTTTGTACTGTATATACCTCAAAGGTTATATGCAAACAAAAAATTGTGTGTATACTCCACTGACGCAAAGTATGACGTTTTACAACATTCCATCAGGAATACAACAGATGGATGCCATAGAGGGGCGCGATCATTTTTAGTTGAACCTTTTTTTTCTTTGAGTTTGGATATGATTTTAGCTAAATTATTATCAGGTCGAAATACAGAAGTAGAGGTATATTTAATTATTTTTGTCATACTTTTTCGTATAGAGTGCAGAGTGTACTCACCTAGATGTACTTACCGAGTCAAGCATCAGCCTTTCAAACAATAATTAGATTAAAGCAAGTACTCACGTCTCATAATTCTATTATGATATTAGCCTACTAAACTGCATTCAGTTAGGTTCAGCAACTTGTATATCAAAATCATACTTTTCACTGATTGATCTGACTACAGTTCCTTTCGTATTCTCGTTCTATTGGTCCTAATGTGATCATTTCTACTCTATCTTCGTGGTATTTTCCACACTGAATTTTGTACGTCGTTATCATGTCTACTCAGTTTCAATTTCCTCCAGTTTGATGGGAATAGTTCCCTCAGTTTTCCTATATAAGTCAGTCCCTTTAGCTCAATACGAAACCTTGTTACTTATCTATGCATCTGATAGAGATTTTTTGTGTTTTTTTGGGTCCGGATTCGATGCCTCTGTGCTGAGAGAGCATGTGGGAGTGTTAGTGAGTATGAATGAGAGTGTAAATATGAGTGCGAGTTTGAGGATGTGAGTGTGTGTTCAAGTACGCTTGAGAACGTCACAGCCTTTGTTTACACTTTCATGGTACTCACACTTGTGTGGTACACACACTTGTATGCTACACACACTTGTATGGCACATACACTTGTATGGTACACGCACTTGAATGATACACACACTTGTATGATACACACACACTTGTATGGTACACACACACACACACTTGTATGGTACACACACTTGTATGGTACACACACACTTGTATGGTACACGCACTTGGATGGTACACACACACTTGTATGGTACACACACTTGAATGGTAAACACACTTCTATGGTACACACACTTGTATGGTACACACACTTGTATGGTTCACACACTTGTATGGTACACACACTTGTATGGTACACACACTTTTATGGTACACACACTTGTATTGTACACACACACTTGTATGGTACACACACACTTGCATGGTACACACACTTGTATGGTACATGCTCTTGTATGGTACATACACTTGTATGGTACACACACACTTGTATGGTACACACACTTATATGGTACACACACTTGTATGGTACACACACTGGTATGGTACACCCACACTTGTATGGTACACACACTTGTATGGTACACACACACTTGTATGGTACACACACTTGTATGGTACACACACTTGTATGGTACACACACTTGTATGGTACACACACTTGTATGGTACATGCACTTGTATGGTACACACACTTGTATGGTACACACACTTGTATGGTACACACACTTGTATGGTACACATACTTGTATGGTACACACACACACACATTTGTATGGTACACACACTTGTATGGTACACACAATTGTATGGTACACACACTTGTATGGTACACACACACTTGTATGGCACACACACACTTGTATGGTACACACACTTGTATGGTACATGCACTTGTATGGTACACACACTTGTATGGTACATGCTCTTGTATGGTACATACACTTGTATGGTACACACACACTTGTATGGTACACACACTTGTATGGTACACACACTTGTATGGTACACACACTTGTATGGTACACACAATTGTATGGTACACACACTTGTATGGTACACACACTTGTATGGTACACACACACACACACTTGTATGGTACACACACACACACACTTGTATGGTACACACACACACACTTGTATGGTACACACACACACACACTTGTATGGTACGCACACACACACTTGTATGGTACACACACTTGTATGGTACACACACTTGTATGGTACACACACTTGTATGGTACACACACTTGTATGGTACATGCACTTGTATGGTACATACACTTGTATGGTACACACACACTTGTATGGTACACACACTTGTATGGTACATGCACTTGTATGGTACATACACTTGTATGGTACACACACTTGTATGGTACACACACACTTGTATGGTACACACACTTGTATGGTACATGCTCTTATATGGTACATGCACTTGTATGGTACACACAATTGTATGGTACACACACTTGTGTGGTACACACACTTGTATGGTACACACACTTGTATGGTACACACACTTGTATGGTACACACACTTGTATGGTACACACACTTGTATGGTACACACACTTGTATGGTACACACACACTTGTATGGTACACACACTTGTATGGTACATGCACTTGTATGGTACATGCACTTGTATGGTACACACACTTGTATGGTACACACACTTCTATGGTACACACACTTGTATGGTACACACACACTTGTATGGTACACACACTTCTATGGTACATGCACTTGTATGGTACATGCACTTGTATGGTACACACACATGTATGGTACACACACTTGTATGGTACACACACATGTATGGTACACACACTTGTATGGTACATGCACTTGTATGGCAACACACATGAATGGTACACACACTTGTATGGTACACACACTTGTATGGTACACACACATGTATGGTACACACACTTGTATGGTACATGCACTTGTATGGTACACACACTTGTATGGTACACACACTTGTATGGTACACACACATGTATGGTACACACACATGTATGGTACACACACTTGTATGGCACACATACACTTGTATGGCAACACACATGTATGGTACATACACACTTGTATTTTGAGGTTATCTTGAGATAATTTCGGGGCTTAGCGTCCCCGCGGCCCGGTCCTTGACCAGGCCTCCTTTTTGTTACACACCCCCAGGAAGCAGCAGTAGCAGCTGTCTAACTCCCAGGTACATATTTATTGCTATGTAACAAGGGAATCAGGATGAGAGAAACATTTTGCCCATTTGTCTACGCCTCTACCGGGGATTGAACCCGGAACCTCAGGACTACGACTCTGAAGCGCTGCCTACCCAGCTGTCAGGCGCCCTGCACTTCGCCCCCACCACCCTTCCTCCCTCTGGAGGGGGGAATAACGATTTTGTATGGTACATACAAAATATAAATTCATCACGGCAGTAATGTGTTTTCAAATAACAACATAAATATTGTCCCGAGTTCATATACATTTTGATCCTAGAATGTTGAACAAACATTTAGCAAGTGAAAGTTTATAGGTACTAGTACGCGGCCCCGCGGCCCACAGTCACTAAGATAACATAAAGCTTGAGGCCCACAGTCACTAAGATAACATAAAGCTTGAGGCTCACAGTCACTAAGATAACATAAAGCTTGAGGCTCACAGTGACTATGATAACATAAAGCTTGAGGCTCACAGTCACTAAGATAACATAAAGCTTGAGGATCACAGTGACTATGATAACATAAAGCTTGAGGCTCACAGTGACTAAGATAACATAAAACTAGAGGCTCACAGTGACTAAGATAACATAAAGCTTGAGGCTCACAGTGACTATGATAACATAAAGCTTGAGGCCCACAGTCACTAAGATAACATAAAGCTTGAGGCTCACAGTGACTAAGATAACATAAAGCTTGAGGCTCACAGTCACTAAGATAACATAAAGCTTGAGGCTCACAGTGACTATGATAACATAAAGCTTGAGGCTCACAGTGACTATGATAACATAAAGCTTGAGGCCCACAGTCACTAAGATAACATAAAGCTTGAGGCTCACAGTGACTAAGATAACATAAAGCTTGAGGCTCACAGTCACTAAGATAACATAAAGCTTGAGGCTCACAGTGACTATGATAACATAAAGCTTGAGGCTCACAGTGACTAAGATAACATAAAACTAGAGGCCCACAGTGACTAAGATAACATAAAACTAGAGGCCCACAGTGACTAAGATAACATAAAACTAGAGGCCCACAGTGACTAAGATAACATAAAACTAGAGGCCCACAGTGACTAAGATAACATAAAACTAGAGGCTCACAGTGACTAAGATAACATAAAGCTTGAGGCTTACAGTGACTAAGATAACATAAAGCTTGAGGCTCACAGTGACTATGATAACATAAAGCTTGAGGCTCACAGTGACTATGATAACATAAAGCTTGAGGCTCACAGTGACTAAGATAACATAAAGCTTGAGACGCACAGCGACTAATATAACATAAAGATTAATGCCCACAGCTACTAATATAACTTAAAGCTTGAGGCCCACAGTGACTAAGATAACATAAACTTGAGGCCCACAGTGACTAAGATAACATAAAGCTTGAGACGCACAGCGACTAAGATAACATAAAGATTGATGCCCACAGCTACTAATATAACTTAAAGCTTGAGGCCCACAGTGACTAAGATAACATAAAGCTTGAGGCCCACAGTGACTAAGATAACATAAAGCTTGAGGCCCACAGTGAGTAGGATAACATAAAGCCTGAGGCTCACACAAATATAATTTAATGATTTTGGCCCACAGAGACTAAGATAACTTAAACTTGAGACCCACAGAGACTAAGATAACTTAAAGCTTGATGCCACAGTTACTAAGATAACACAAAGCTTGATAAACTGCAGATATCGTGAGTGTGCGTGAGAGAGGAGCGTTCAGCTGGAGCCCCGCGTCGTGCCGGAGAGTTAAGACGCCTGGGTCACGAACTGAGACCGACACTAACAGCGCTAAAATAACAGGATGGCTGTTGGTTACAAACAAAATAGGAGACAGCAAGGTGGAAAAAGGATATATAGAGCTAATCTAATAATGAGTTAGAGGGATACAGTAATGGCTTCAACGACCAGCTGCAGCCGCGCGGCTTTCTCATTATATATATTCACGATTTTCCTCAATGAGAAATATTAATTCTAATATTAGACTTGCCATAATTAATATGCAAAATAAGGCCGGCATCTCAGGTTTCATTTTATCTCTTCATTAGAGGCTGAAATACTTCTTTTTAATCATTTCTTATTATATTTGTATCTTGTTTTAAACCAAATATTGATTTTTAGATTTTATAAAGGAATTTGAGCAAAATATAAGCATTACGTACAGTCCAGCTGCTCAATGGCAGGTATTCATTGACTGCATACATACACTTTTATACAAAGAGTACCAACTTCCCTGGTCTACATGGACTGCCCACTTCCCCTGGGATTCACGGACTGCCTACGTTCCCTAGCATACATGGATTGTTTACTTTCCCCCTGGCATATATGGACTGCCTACTTCCTCTAGCAAATATGGAATGCCCACTTCGCATGGAATATAAGGCCTGCCTACTTCCCCCTGGCATTCATGGATTGTCTACTTCCCCCTGGCATGCATGGACTGTTCTCTTCCCTTGGCATACATGGATTTCCTACTTCCCCTGGTATACATCGACTGACTACTTCCGCTGGCATTCATGGACTGCCTACTTCCCTCTGGCATACAAGAACTGATCTCTTCAGCTGGCATACATGGACTGCCAACTACCCAAGGCATACATGAACTGCCTACTTCCCTCTGGTTTACATGGACTGCGTACTTCCCATGGCATATATGGACTTTCTACTTCCCATGGCATATATGGACTTTCTACTTCCCCTGGCAAACATGGATTGCTCTCTTCCCCTGGCATAAATGGACTGCCCACTATCAATGGCATATTTAAAATGCCTTCTTCTTCCTGGCATACATGGATTGTCTACATCTACTATTATACATGGACAGCCTACTTCCCCCTGGCCTAAATGGATTGTCTAATCCCCATGGTATACTTGGACTCCCTACTTCACCTTGCCATACATGGACTGTCCACTTCCCATGGCATACATTGACAGCCTACTTTCAAAGGCATACATGGACTGCCTACCTCCTCCTTGCTTATATGGACCCCTACTTCCCCCTCCCCGGAAATATGGGCTGCCTACTTCTACCTGGCATACATGGACTGCCTACATCCCCTGGGATTCACGGACTGCTCTCTTCCCATGGCATAAATTGATTGCCTATTTCACCTGGCATACATGGACTGCTTACTTCCCCTGTCACATATGGATGCCTTCTTCCCCTGGCATACTTGGACTGCCTACCTCCCCTGGCATACATGGACTGCCTACTTCACCTGGAATACATAGACTGCCTACCTTCCACTGGCATTCATTGATTGACTGCTTCCCCCTGGCATACATGTACTGCCTTCTTCCCCTGGCATGCATGGTCTGCTCTCTTCCTCTGGCATACATGGACTGCCTACTTCTTCTGTCATCCATTGACTGCCTACTTCCCCTCGCATATATGGACTGCCAATTTTCCATGGAATAATTGAACTGCCTACTTCCCTCTGGCATAATTGGATTGTCTACTTCTGCCTGACATACATGGACTCCCTGCTTCCCCCCGCATACATGGACTGCTCTCATCTGCTGGCAATCATGGTCGACCCACTTTCCCTGGCATTCATGGACTGATTACTTCCTTTGGCATACAAGGATTGTCTACTTCCCCCTGGAATACACGGACTGCCAACTTTCCTTATCATACATGGATTGCCTACTTCCCCCTGGCATACATGGATTGCCTACTTCCCCCTGGCATACATGGATTGTCTACTTCCCCCTGGCATATATGGAATGCTGACTTTCTTTGGCATACATGGGCTGCTCTCTTATCCTGTCATACATTGTTTCCCTACTTCCCCCTGGCATACATGAACTGCCTACTTCCCATGGCATACATTGACTGTCTACTTTCCCCTGGCAAACTTGGACTACCGACTTCCTCTGGCATACAAGGATTGCTTTATTTCCCTGGCATACATGGACTTCCAACTTCCCAAGGCATACATAGACTGACTACGTCCCCTGGCATACACGGACTGCTTACTTCCTCCTGGCATACATGGACTGCCCACTTCCCATGGCATACATGGACTGCCTTCTCCCCCTTGGCTTACATGGACTGCCGACTTACCCTGGCATACATGATCAGCCTACTTACCCTGGCATACATGGTCAGCCGACTTACCATGGCATACATGGACTCCCTACTTCCCCCTGAAATTCATGGATTGCCTACTTTCCTCTGGCATACATGGATTGTCTTCTTCCCCCTAGCATACATGTAATACCTACTTCCCCAGGCATACATGCCCTACTCTTTTCCCCTGGCACACATGGACTGCTTACTTTCCCTGGCATACATGGACTGCCCACTTCATCTGGGATACATGGAGTGCCCATTTCCCTCAGGCATACATGGGCTGCCTACTTCCCCTGGCATACGTTGACTGCCTACTTCCCCTGGCATTCACGTAAGGCCTACTTTCCCCCTGGCATACATGGACTGCCTACTTTGCCCTGGCATACATGGTCTGCCCACTTTCAATGGCATACATGAACTGCCTACTTCCCCCTGGCATACATGGACTGCCTATTTCCCCTGGCATACATGGACTGCCTATTTTCCACTGGCTTTCATGGACTACCCACTTCCAGTGGCATACGTGGATTGCCTACTTCCCCCTGGCATACATGGACTTCCTACTTCCCCATTGCATATATGGACTGCCTATTTTCATCTGGCATTCATGGACTACCCACTTCCCCTGGCGTAAATGGACTGCCTACATCTCTTGGCATATGTGGACTGAATACTTCCCCCTATCATACATGGATTGTCTACTTCCCCCTGGCATACACAGACTGCCTATTTCCCATTGGCATACATGGGCTGACTACTTTCACTTGGCATACATGGACTGCCCACTTCCCATGGCATACATGGACTGTTTACTTCCCTCTGGCTTACATGGACTGCCAATTTCCCCTGGCATACATGGGAATCTTACTTTCCCTGGCATTCATGGACTGCCTACTTCCTCTGGCACACATAGACTGCATACTTCCATTGGCATACTTGGACTGCCTACATTCCCTGGCATACATAGACTTCCTATTACCCCCTGGCATACATGAACTGCCTACCTCCCCCTGGCATACATGAAAAGCCTACTTTCCCCTGGCATACATGAACTGTCTTCCTCCCCTTGGCATACATGGACCGTCTACTTCTCCCTGGTATACATGAAAGGCCTACTTTCCTCTGGCATACATGGACTGTCTTCCTCCTCCTGGCATACATGGACTGCATACGTTCTCGCGAAATAACAAGGACAGTCTACTTCTCTCTGGCATACATGGATTGTCTATGTCCCCCTGGCATACATGGACTGCCGACACACCCCATGGTATACATGGACTGCCTTCTTCCCCCTTTCATACAGGGAATGCCTTCTCTCCCTGGCATACATGGACTGCCTACTTCCCCCTGTTATACATGGACTGTCCATTTCTCCCTGGCATACATTAGCTGCCAATTTTCCTTTGGCATACATGAACTGCCTACTTCCCCTGTCATACATGGACTGCCTACTTCCTCTGGCATTCACGTAATGCCTATTTTCCCCTCCTGGCATACATGGACTGCATACTTCCCCTGGCATTCACGTAACGCCTACTTCCACCCGCCCCCCGGCATACATTGACTGCCTACCTCCCCCTGGTATACATGGACTCCCTACCTCCCCCTGGCACACATGAAAGGCCTACTTTCCCCTGGCATACATGAACTGCCTACTTCCACTGGCATACATGGACTGCCCACTTCCCGTGGCATATGTGGATTGTCTTCTTCCCCTTGGCATACATAGACTGCCTAATTTCCCCTAGCATTCATGGACTTCCTACTTTCCCCTGGCAAATATGGACTGACTACTTCCACCTGGAATACATGGACTGCCCACTTCCATGGCATACATGGACTGCCAACTTCCACCTGGAATACATGGACTACTTATTTCCCTTGGCATACATGGACTGCCTACTTTCTTTGGCATATGTGGACTGCTCTCTTCACCTGGCATACATGGACTGCTGACTTCCCGTGGCGTACATTGACTTTTCTCTTCCCTTGGCATACATGGACTGCCTACCTCCCCCTGGCATACATGTACTGCCTACCATCCCCTGGCATACATGTACTGCCACTTTCCCTGGAATGCATGGGCTGCTCTCTTCCCCTGGCATAAGTAAGTATGTAATTATCAAAAGAAGGCACCAAACCGGGAAGACTATGTAGCACCATCAAATGTGTTGAATAATCAGAGGGCGCTAAATATCACCAAGGATGCCAATATGAGAACAGAAACGCATAAGGCGAACGATATCAAAGTATCCGATTCACCATGAATTCTATCGAAGGACAAGCAACCGCGAGGGATGGTCGGAAAACAAGACATACGTTCGTCCTGGAAGTCAGGACATTCAACATGAAAATGTACGACCGTAAGAGGGACAATGCAATTTGGATAATAAGGAACAGGGCGGCGCTACTTTAAGTGGCCGTGAGTTAAGCGTGAATGACCAATACGCAACCTCGCCAGAGCCGTTTCCCATCGCCGGTTACGGTGGTAGGAGGACGGCCATGAAGACACACAACTCTTAAGAGCACGCAGTTTGTTACCAGTAACAGAAGACCAACAATCCCACCAACGGGTAAGGATGGAGGAATGAATACTCATTCACGAATACCATAACATGGACTGGGTAAAATTCGGAATAAGGAATACCTTTCAATGAGACTGGGACAAGAGCAGACAACTTCCCTGGCGGCAGCGTCCGTTCGCTCATTTAAAGAGACACCAACATGGCTGAGAACCCAGCAAAACTCAACTGACTTAAATTTATTAGAAATAAGAAACAGCCAATGCTGAATCTTGACAACCAATGGATGGACCGGATTAAAGGACCCGAGAGCCATGAGGACACTACGAGAGTCAACGACAACTGCAGAAGAAGATTGACAACGAGAAAAAAGGAGACGAAGAGCATTGATAATAGCATAAAGTTGCGCTGTGAAGATGCTAGTCTCCGGAGGCAGGTGACACATATAAGTGCTGTCAGTTTAAACAACAGAGTAGCCTACACCGTCCACAGACATAGACCCATCAGTGAAGATGGAAACGGAGCGGGAATGCGAAGAAAAGTGCTCAAGGAAAAGGCGTTTCAGAACTATCGGAGGGGTAAAAGCTTCAGTGATGCGGGTTAATGGTGTATAAAACTTCGGAAGGGGGACTCTCCACGAGGGCAAGGAAGGAACAATACGAGGAGATACATTAGAAATACGAACTGAAAGAGAAACCTGTAAGAGAGATAACCGGACAGAAAGAGGGGGGTGGTGAAGAGGAACAGGAACCACAGGAGGGGCAAAATTTAAAGCACGTCAGAGGCGAGAGGAAGGATGTTGCAAGGACCGCGCAAGATAGCGAAGACAGTAGCAATCACGGCGTTCCCGGAAAGATAGGCAGCCAGTGTCAACATACAAACTGAGGTCGGGAGTCGAACGATAGGCACCAGAGCTGAGGCGCAGCCGAGTATGTTGCAAAGCATCAAGACTCCCCAGGCAAAAATAGACTGCCTACTTCCCGTGTCATACAATAACTGCCTACTTCCCCCTGGCATAAATGGATTGCCTTCATTACCTGTCATACATGGACTGCTTACTTCCCCTGGCATACATGTACTGCATACTTCCCCTGGCATACATGTACTGCCTACCTACGCTGGCATACATGGACTGCCTTCTTCTCCTGGCATACATGGACTTCCTACTTTCCCCTATCATATATGGACTGCCAACTTCCCCTGGTATACATGTACTGCCCACTTTCCCCTGTCAAAATTAGATTGTCTACTTCCGCCTGTCATGCATGGACTGCCTACTTGTCGGAAATCCCAACACCATTTACTAATATTACAATATGCAGATAATATTGCTGTCATTGTATACACAAGTTAACCCATAGAAAATGAAGCTTGTAGTGGATTTTTCTGTCAATAGAAAACGGGATATCATTCCCACATAGTACTATAAATTCACCAGCTATTCTGTTGGGAATAATTCTTAAATACAGTAGTCTTTGGACTTATTACATCATAAAAACATCTCATTTGAATTAACTTAATTATCAGTATCAAAATAGAGTAAATGTGACCCTTCTATCACTTACTGACATCTGGACAAGGAGAGCCAGGCGTCAGTGGTGGGAGGTCAGCCATTGTTATTAAGACCAGAGGCGCTGTGGAGAAAATTCAGCTCCTATAATTCTCTTGGACGAAGTGTTATGGAGATCAAATTAGTGCTCTACAATCATTAACACGCTCTCAACATAAACAAGGGAAGTGTCTTACCAAAACCCGTTTATCTAATCATTTCTGGCCAGTTAATGTTAGGTTAATATAGGGGGAACCGGTTAGCACGAGAAAGAGCCTCTAAATACAGGTAATTAAGCCTTGGTCCTTATCTTAATAATATATAAATGTTTCATCTGATATAGCTGTCATATATTAGGATTCCGGCTTTACAGCTAGCGCCCTTTGACAGGAACAAGAAGAGGAAGCAAGAATTAATCTTGGTACATCAGTTACTGGGTGATGGAAGCTAGCCTCTCACGAGGATAATTTGGTGTCTACATCCTAGTTATACCTGGTGGACTAAGCCTACCATACAATAAAATAAGGCACCTCCTCAATTTATATACAAATATATGTAGTTTAATACTGTAGTTTGATTGGCTGCATATATATAAATTAATATACCCCCCCCCCCTAATGTGTAAGGATCGATTTGTGAGAATTTGCAGAAATATAGTCCGCTAAACATCATACAAATTGCTATCGAAATATATAAATTAGTGTAAATATAAATTCTATATAAATTCATATAAATTAAATATATATAAATCTCACAGGTCGGTTCCCACACTACTTCCCCTGGCATACATGGACTGCTCTCTTCCCCTGGCATACATGGACAGCCTACTTACCCCTGGAATATATGGACTGCCTACTTCCCCCTGGCGTACATGTTCTGCCTACCTCCCCTGGCATACAAGGACTGCCTACCTTCCCCTGGCATACATGGACTGCCTACCTTCCCCTGGCATACATGGACTGCCTACCTTCCCCTGGCATACATGGACTGCCTACCTTCCTCTGGCATACATGGACTGCCTACCTTCCCCTGGCATACATGGACTGCCGACTTCCCTTGGCATACATGGACCTCTCTCTTCCCCTGACATATGGACTGATTACTTACCCTGGCATTCGAAGACTGTCTACTTCCTCGGGCATACGTGGACTTCCTACTTGCCCTGGCATACATAGCCAGCCTATTTCCCCTGGCATACATGAACTACCTATTTTCCCTGGCATACATAGACTGCTTACCTCCCCTGACATACATGGACTTCCTACCTCCCCCTGGCATACATGGATTGTCTACTTTCTCCTGGCATACATGGACTACTCTCTTCCCCCTGGTATACATGGACTACTCACTTCCTTTGGCATACATGGACTGCCTACTTCCCCTGTTATACATGGATTTCCTACTTCCCCCGAGACATACATGGATTGTCTACTTCCCCTGGCATACATGGACTGCGTACTTCCCCCTGGTATACACGGATTGTCAACTTTCCCTGGCATATATGGACTGTCTACTTTCCCTGGCATGCATAGACTGCCGACTTCCCCTGGCATAGATGGACTGATTACTTACCCCTGACATACATGGACTGATGACTTTGCCCAACATGCATGGGCTGCTCTCTTCTCCTGGCATACATGGCCTCCCTACTTTCCCCTTGGCATACATGGACTGCTCTCTTCCCCTGCTTTCATGGTTTGCCTATAGCCTCCGTGCATGCATGGATAGCCTACTTCACATGGCATACAATGATTGCCTACTTCCTCTGACATGTATGGACTGCCTACTTCCTCTGGCATTCATCGAGTGCCTACTTTCCCTAGCATTCATGGACTGCCGACTTTTCCCTGACATACATGGACTGCCTACATCCCCCCGGAATACATTGACTTTCTACTTCCCCCTGGCATACATGGACTGCCTACTTCCCCTGGCATACATGGACTTTCTACTTCCTCCTGACATACATGGACTGCCTACTACCCCTGGCATACATGGACAGCCTTATTCCCCTGACATACATGGACTGCCTACTTCACCCTGCCATACATTAATACCCTACTTTCCTTGGCATATGTTACAGCCACTATTGACCAGTAACCGGGTTCTTGATGCTGTAACCTCTATTATAGTATCCGACCCCCAAGTCAGTAGTACGCTCTCAAGAATTGGCTATATAGTGCAATAAGGGATAAGAGGCGATAAACAATACACACAGTTCCCTTTACCAATATATTTACACTTTCAACGTTAAAATATAATAAATAGATTATTACATCACTTATTTACAGAAGTCTCACTTTCAAACAGAACACCAAAAGTACACACATGCAGTGTTCACCAACCCCAGTGTTTCCACCGTTCAGTACCCAGTGCACTTGTACTGGAAAACACTGGCGAGTTCACCTTTTACGTGGGCGAGCCCACTGACAGTTTCCCAAGGTGCCTACACCCCACTAATGCTCTCCAGCTTCTCACTGGCAGAGGACTTCAGCCGCATGCTGATCGAGGTCACAGACAACCATATACAGGGGGTAGCTAACCCCTGGCAGAAGCCTCTAGCAACATGCTAGCAGCACTTCACTGCAGGCACCTCACTGTCGTCCGTTACTCTCCCAAGCCAATCCCGGGGTACGACAATCTCTACTAACACTGTGTAAATCAGCAGCTAATACACTGCTCAGATCGGCGGTGGCTTACTTAGTTTTCTTCCAGGACCAAGCTGAGAGTACGTGGACTGCCCAGGGTAAACATTCTTCCATACAACTGCTTCCACACATCACCTCTGTAGACATAAAACGTTATCAGTTAAATGGACAGTACACTGGAGAAACCATGAAGTAACACTCATTTACCTGGGAGTTGACATTATGCCCTTTAGCACAGCCTAGTTGGCTCTGATCTTGATCCGCCACCTTACCAGAGGTCATCCACATCGATCGCACATTCTGATGAAGGCAGGAAACCAGAGCCATTTGCCGCTGTCACGCCACTAGCAATAGATTGTGTTGTCTACGTCGCGTCCAATATCAGGGGTTTGGAGTGCAGACCCATAGTTGGTGCTGGGATTGCCACTTCACACTCCGACGAAGGTAACGAAACCGTAACAGCATACATGGACTGCCCTCTTCCCCTTAGCATATATGGACTGCCTAATTTCCCCCTGGCATACAAGGTGAGTTGACTACAGGAAAGGGGACTAGAGGAGGATAAGGGACTACCTTGGAGAAGTGCAGTGGGTGGAAGAAATTAGAGGAAAAACAGTTCAAGGTATGATGAACCAAGTTACATGGAAATGCAAGGAGGCCGAAGAGAGATTTATACAAACAGTAAAGGAAAAAAGCAGGAGAAAATATAATAACCCATGTTTTAATAGGCAGTATCAGGAAACAAAATTGAGAAGCAGGAGGGAGTGGAGGAAGGTCAGAAGACAAAGGACAGAGGACAACAGAATTAGATGTAACAGAGCTAGGATCGATTACATTAACATACGAAAAGTATCGGAAAGAAATTATGAGAATGATATTGCTATCAAAGCGAAAAAGCAACCTAAATTACTACAAAGCCATATAAGAAGAAAAATGTCGGTGAACGACCAAGTGTCAAGACTAAGGGAAACAGAAGGCCATATACCAACCCGTTCTCGCAAATTCGTATAGTCAATATTGACTTATTAACTACGTGCATAGTTGATATACTAAACATAATATATACCCTTAAAAAGCTTCATAGAAAACACCGACCTTACCTAAACTTGTTAGTATCTTAAGATAAGCATCTTATTGCTTCGTAATTACAATTATTACTTAACCTATACCTATAATAGGTTAAGTAACAATTGTAATTACGAAGCTATAAGATGCTTATCTTAAGATACTAACAAGGTTAGGTAAGGTCGGTGTTTTCTATGAAGTTTTTTAAGGGTATCTATTATGTTTAGTATGTCACCTATGCACTTATTTAATAAGTCAATATTGACTTTACGAATTTGCGAGAACGGGTTGCATACAGAAAGTGACAACAAAATCTGCGAGGCACCGAATGCCAGTTTCCATGGAGTGTTCACAACCGAGCCTGAGCAGCTCATATTGTTTGAAGAGATTACCCTAGATGAAAGACTATCAATTATAGAAGTGATAGAAGAGGAAGTAATGAAACAGTTGACAACACTGGATGCAACTAAAGCAGATGGACCAGACAAAGTATCACCTTGGATACTAAATGAGGCAGTGCAGGCTCTCAGCGTGCCTCTGGCAATGATCTTCAATGATTCACTTATGTCAGTAGAATTTCCCAGTTGCTGGAAGAAGGCAAATGTACCGATTTTCAAGAAAGGAGATAGGGAGGAGGCACTTAACTACAGACACGTATCACTGACAAGCATCCCCTTCAAAATACTTGAAAGAATAATTAGGCAAGGACTTGTTGTACACCTGAGAGAATTAAGTTTGAAAATAAACATCAACATGGGTTCTGGACAGGAAAATCATGCCTAACTAACCTTTTAGAATTCTATAATAAAATAACAAGGATAAGGCAGGACAGAGAAGAATGGCAGACTGCATATTTCTGAACAGCCAAGAAGCCTTCGATACAATACCGCACATAGGACTGCTGTTCAAACTTCAGAGGCAGGCGGGAGTAAGCGGAAAGGCCCTGGCATGAGTAAGGAACTACTTAACAGGAAGTAGCCAGAGAGTAACGGAAAGGGGCGAGAAGTCGGACTGGCGAACAGTAACGAGTGGAGTACCTCATGGATTGGTACCTGGATCAATTCTATTTCTAATATACATGAATAACATGTTTACAGGAGTAGAGTCCTTTATGTCGATGTTCGCCGATGACGCAAAATTAATGAGAAGAGTTGTGACAGATGAGGATTGTAGGATCCTCCAAGAGGACTTGCACAGGTTGCAGAGATGGTCAGAGAAATGGCTACTGGAGTTCAACACGAGAAAATGTAAAGTTATGGAAATGGGATCAGGTGAAATGAAACGAAAGGGACAGTACACGATGAAAGGGAACTGCCTACCTGTGACGATTCGAGAAAGAGACCTGGGAGTGCATGTAACACCTAATCTAACTCCTGAGGCACATATAAGTAGGATAACGACAGCAGCATACTCTTCACTGGCAAAAGTTAGAACATCATACAGAAACCTAAGTGAGGAGGCTTTTAGGGTGCTTCACACTGCCTACGTGAGACCAGTCTTAGAGCATGCCACGCCATCATGGAGTCCCTACCTGAAAAAACACATAAGGAAACTGGAAAAGGTTCAGAAGTTTGCAACGAGGCTCGTCCCAGAGTTACGAGGGATGGAATATGAAGAGCGCCTGAAGGAACTGAACCTTATAAAACTAGAAAAAAGAAGGGAGAGGGTGGGATATGATAGGAACGTTCAAAAGGCTCAGGAGAATTGACGAAGTGGAAATAGATGAAATGTTCACACGTAATATTAACAGAACGAGAGGACATGGGTGGAAGCAGGAAACTCAGATGAGTCACAGAGATGTTAGGAAGTTTTCTTTTAGCGTGAGAGTAGTGGAAAAATGTAATGCACTTGAGGGAACAGGTTGTGGAAGTAAATTCTATTCATAATTTTAAAACTAAACATAATAGGGAAATGGTACCGGAGTTATTGCCATAAACAACCGATGGCTGGAAAGGCGGTGGATCCAAGAGTCAATGCTCGATCCTGCAGGCACAAATAGGTGAGTACAAATAGGTGAGTACACACACACACACACACACACACACACACACACACACACACACACACACACACACACACACACACACACACACACACACACACACACACACACATACACACACACACCAAATGACAGAAGACCTAGACAGGAATATGATAGAAACAACATGGCCACCATTAACATAATAGAAAGAGCAGCTTCTGTTGCTAGCAGGAATGGATCTGGACTACTAATTATGGGAGACTTCAACCATGGGAAGATAGATTGGAAGAACAGAGACCTGCATGGAGGACCAGAAACATGGAGAGCTAAGCTGCTGGACGTGGCAACAAGAAACTTTCTAAGCCAGCACATCAAAGAACCAACAAGAATGAGAGGAGAAGATGAACCAGCAATGCTTGATTTGATATTTACCCTAAATGAGTGGGATATAAGAGAAGTTAAGATGGAAGCGCCCTTGGGAATGAGTGACCACAGCGTATTGAACTTTGAGTACCTGGTAGAGCTAGGACTTATCTCCTCCAAAAAAGAACTAGGAATCAAAAGGCTGGCAAATCGAAAGGGAAATTATGAACAGATGAAAAGTTTCCTAAGTGAAATACCTTGGGACACAGACCTCAGAGATAAGTCTGTACAGGGTATGATGGACTATGTTACCCAAAAGTGTCAGGAGGCAGTAACCAGGTTCATCCCGGCCCAAAGGGAAAAATCCGAGAAGCAACAGAAGAATCCATGGTATAATAGGGCATGTATGGAAGCGAAGAAACTGAACAAAAGGGCGTGGAGGAACTTCCGGAATAACAGAACACCAGAAAGCAGAGAGAGATACCAGAGAACCAGGAATGAGTACGTCAGGGTGAGAAGAGAAGCAGAGAAAAGCTTTGAAAATGATATAGCAAACAAAGCCAAGACCGAACCAAAGCTACTACACAGTCACATCAGAAGGAAAACAACAGTGAAAGAACAGGTATTGAAACTTCGAACAGGCGGTGACAGGTATACAGAGAATGACAGAGAGGTGTGTGAAGAACTCAACAAGAGGTTCCAGGAGGTCTTCACAATAGAACAAGGTGAGGTCACTGTGCTAGGAGAAAGGGAGGTAAACCAGGCGGCCTTGGAAGAGTTCGAAATTACGAGAGAGGAGGTCAAGAGACACCTGCTGGATCTGGATGTTAGAAAGGCTGTTGGTCCAGATGGGATCTCACCATGGATACTGAAAGAGTGTGCAGAGGCACTTTGCTTGCCACTCTCCATAGTGTATAGTAAGTCACTGGAGACGGGAGACCTACCAGAAATATGGAAGACGGCGAATGTGGTCCCAATATACAAAAAGGGCGACAGGCAAGAGGCACTGAACTACAGGCCAGTGTCCTTGACTTGTATACCATGCAAGGTGATGGAGAAGATCGTGAGAAAAAACCTGGTAACACATCTGGAGAGAAGGGACTTCGTGACAAATCGCCAACATGGATGAGGGAGGGTAAATCTTGCCTTACAGGCTTGATAGAATTCTACGATCAGGTGACACAGATTAAGCAAGAAAGAGAGGGCTGGGCGGACTGCATTTTCTTGGATTGTCGGAAAGCCTTTGACACAGTACCGCATAAGAGGCTAGTACATAAGCTGGAGAGACAGGCAGGTGAAGCTGGTAAGGTGCTCCAGTGGATAAGGGAGTATCTAAGCAATAGGAAGCAAAGAGTTACGGTGAGGGGTGAGACCTCCGATTGGCGTGAAGTCACCAATGGAGTCCCACAGGGCTCTGTACTCGGTCCTATCTTGTTTCTGATATATGTAAATGATCTCCCAGAGGGTATCGATTCATTTCTCTCAATGTTTGCGGACGATGCTAAAATTATGAGAAGGATTAAAACAGAAGAGGACTGTTTGAGGCTTCAAGAAGACCTAGACATGCTGAAGGAATGGTCGAACAAATGGTTGTTAGAGTTTAACCCAACCAAATGTAATGTAATGAAGATAGGTGTAGGGAGCAGGAGGCCAGATACAAGGTATCATCTGGGAGAGGAAATTCTTCAGGAGTCAGAGAAGAAAAAAGACTTGGGGGTTGATATCATGCCAGACCTGTCTCCTGCAGCACATATCAAGCGGATAACATCAGCGGCATATGCCAGGCGGGCCAACATACGAACGGCATTCAGAAACTTGTGTAAAGAATCATTCAGAACTTTGTATACCACATATGTCAGGCCAATCCTGGAGTATGCAGCCCCAGCATGGAGTCCATATCTAGTCAAGGATATGACTGAACTGGAAAAGGTTCAAAGGTTTGCCACCAGACTAGTACCCGAGCTGAGAGGTATGAGCTATGAGGAGAGACTACGGGAATTAAACCTCACTTCGCTGGAAGACAGAAGAGTTAGGGGGGACATGATCACCACATTCAAGATCCTGAAGGGAATTGATAGGGTAGATAAAGACAGTCTATTTAACACAAGGGGAACACGCACAAGGGGACACAGGTGGAAACTGAGTGCCCAAATGAGCCACAGAGATATTAGAAAGAACTTTTTTAGTGTCAGGGTGGTTGACAAATGGAATGCATTAGGAAGTGATGTGGTGGAGGCTGACTCCATACACAGTTTCAAGTGTAGATATGATAGATCCCAATAGGCTCAGGAATCTGTACACCTGTTGATTGACGGTTGAGAGGCGGGACCAAAGAGCCAGAGCTCAACCCCCACAAACACAATTAGGTGAGTACAACTAGGTGAGTATACACACACACACACACACACACACACATACACACACACACACACACACACACACACACACTCACAAACACACACACACACAGCACACAAACACAATAGACCAAAGAGCCAGAGCTCAACCCCCGCAAACACAACTAGGTGAGTACACACACACACAGACCAAGTACACCACATATGTAAGACCAATCCTGGAGTATGCGGCCCCAGCATAGAGCCCGTACCTTGTCAAGCACAAGACAAAGCTGGAAAAAGTCCAAAGGTATGCCACTAGACTAGTCCCAGAACTAAGAGGCATGAGTTACGAGGAAAGGCTGCGGGAAATGCACCTTACGACACTGGAAGACAGAAGAAAAGGGGAGACATGATCACAACCTACAAAATCCTCAGAGGAATCGACCGGGTAAACAAGGATAAACTATTCAACACTGGTGGGACGCGAACAAGGGGACACAGGTGGAAACTGAGTACCCACATGAGCCATAGAGACGTTAGAAGGAACTTTTTCAGTGTCAGTGTAGTTAACGGATGCAATGCATTAGTCAGTGATGTGGTGGAGGCTAACTCCATACACAGATTCAAATGTAGATATGATAGAGCCCAGTAGGCTCAGGAATCTGTACACCAGTTGATTGACAGTTGAGAGGCGGGACCAAAGAGCCGGAGCTCAACCCCCGCAAGCACAAATAGGTGAGTACAAATAAGTGAGTACACACAAGCTGGAGAGACAGGCAAGTGTAGGTGGTAAGGTGCTCCAGTGGATAAGGGAGTACCTAAGCAATAGGAAGCAGAGAGTGACAGTGAGGGGTGAGACCTAAGATTGGCGTGAGGTCACCAGTGGAGTCCTACAGGGCTCTGTACTCGGTCCTATCTTGTTTCTGTTATATGTAAATGATCTCCCGGAGGGTATAGATTCATTTCTCTCAATGTTTGCGGACGATGCCAAAATTATGAGAAGGATTAAAACAGAGGAGGACTGTTTGAGGCTTCAAGAAGACCTAGACAAACTGAAGGAATGGTCGAACAAATGGTTGTTAGAGTTTAACCCAACCAAATGTAATGTAATGAAGATAGGTGTAGGGAGCAGGAGGCCAGATACCAGGTATCATCTGGGAGAGGAAATTCTTCAGGAGTCAGAGAAAGAAAAATACTTGGGAGTTGATATCACGCCAGACCTGTCTCCTGCAGCCCATATCAAGAGGATAACATCTGCGGCATATGCCAGGCTGGCCAATATACGAACGGCATTCAGAAACTTGTGTAAAGAATCGTTCAGAACTTTGTATACCACATATGTCAGGCCAATCCTGGAGTATGCAGCCCCAGCATGGAGTCCATATCTAGTCAAGGATAAGACTAAACTGGAAAAGGTTCAAAGGTTTGCCACCAGACTAGTACCCGAGCTGAGAGGTATGAGCTACGAGGAGAGACTACGGGAATTAAACCTCACTTCGCTGGAAGACAGAAGAGTTAGAGGGGATATGATCACCACATTCAAGATTCTGAAGGGAATTGATAGGGTAGATAAAGACAGGCTATTTAACACAAGGGGCACACGCACAAGGGGACACAGGTGGAAACTGAGAGCCCAAATGAGCCACAGAGATATTAGAAAGAACTTTTTTAGTGTCAGAGTTGTTGACAAATGGAATGCATTAGGAAGTGATGTAATGGAGGCTGACTCCATACACAGTTTCAAGTGTAGATATGATAGAGCCCAATAGGCTCAGGAATCTGTACACCTATTGATTGACGGTTGAGAGTCGGGACCAAAGAGCCCGAACTCAACCCCCGCAAACACAACTAGGTGAGTACAACTAGGTGAGTACAGACACGCACTTATGTCAGACCAATCCTGAAGTATGCAGCTCCAGCCTGGAGTCCATACCTAGTTAAACACAAAACAAAGATTCTGAGGAATGCCTCCAGACTAGTCCCAGAACTGAGAGGTATGAGCTACGAGGAAATGCTAAAGGAGCAAAATCTCACGTGTCTAAAAAACAGAGGAGTAAGAGGAGACATGATAACCACCTACAAAATTCTCAAGGGAAATGACTGGGTAGACAAAGACAAATTCTTTAGCACGGGACACGGACAATTGGACACAGGTGGAAACTTAGTACCCAAATGAGCCACAGAGACATTAGAAAGAATTTGTTCAGTGTCAGAGTAGTCAACAAATGGAATGCATTAAGTAGTGATGTGGTGGAGGCTGACTCCATACACAGTCTCAAATGTAGATTTGATGGAGCCCAATAGGTTCCAGAATCTATACACCAGTTTATTGACAGTTGAGAGGCGGGATCAAAGAGCTAAATCTCAATCCCCGCAAACACAATTAGGAGAGAACAACTAGTTGAGTACACAAGGACAAACTTGGAGAACAAGGAACCGCATGGAGGTGAGGAAACATGGAGAGCTAAACTACTGGAAGTGGCGACAAGAAACTTTTAAAGCCAGCATGTAAGGGGACCCACAAGAAAGAGAGGCAAAGATGAACCAACGAGACTCGACCTAGTTTTCACTCTGAATGACTCCGGCATAAGGAAAATCGGTTTCGAAGCCCCAGTGGGAATGGGTGATCATACTGTACTGACGTTTGAGTATCTGGTCAAAGTAGGATGTTCTCAAGGAAGGGACCTGAAAACTAAAAGCTGGCATTCCGAAAGGGAAACTATGCGGAGAAAAGAAAATTTCTAACAGATACAACATGGGAAACAGAGCTCAGATGAAAGATGGCCTAAGGCATAATGGACTACATGACACAGAAGTGTAAGGATGCATAAGACAAGTTCGTCCCATTCCAAAAGAAAAAACACGAAATTGCAGGCGAGAAACCCATAGAATAATCAGAGATGTAAGCTAGCAAAGCAACAACGTACCAGGGCGTGAAGAAACTATAGAAATAACAGGACACTTGAGAGCAGAGAAAGATACCAGAGTGCCGGGAATGAATACGTCAAGGTGAGAAAAGAGGCAGAAAGATAATACGAAGGTAACGTTGCAAGCAAGGTCAAAGACTGAACCTAAATTGCTGCACAGCCACATCAGGATGAGAACAACAGTGAAGGAACAGGTAATGAAACTAAGGATAGGGGGCAGACAGATTCATTAAAAACGACAAGGAAGAGTGCGAAGAACTCAATAAGAATTTCCAGGATGTCTTCACATTAGACCAAGGGGATGCTCCAGAGAAAAGAGAAAGAATAGCTAACCAGACACCACTAGAAGAGTTTGTAATTACCAGTGGGGACATTAGGAAGCTTTTGCTAGAGTTGAAAGGCTATAGGCCCAGATGGAATCTCCCCTTGGATACTAAAGGAAGGAGCAGAAGCACTGTGCTTGCCACTCTCCATGGTGTATAACAAATCACTGGCAACATATGAACTGCCGGAAGACGGCTAATGTAGTCCAAATATTCAAGAAGGGGACAAGAGGGACTGAACTACAGGTCAGTGTCACTAATTTGCATACCATGCAAGTAATGGAGAAGATTGTGCAAAAAAATAGCTCGTGGAACATCTAGAGCGAAAGAACTTTGTAACACAACATCATCATGGGTTCAGGGATGGCAAAGCATGCCTCACAGGATTAATTGAATTGTATGACCAGGCAAGAAAGAGAGGGGGTGGAAAGACTGCATATTTTTGGATTGCCAGAAAGCCTTTGACACAGGACCACATAAGAGACTAGTGCGCAAGCTGGAGATGCAGGCAGAAGTGAAAGGGAAGGTACTCCATTGGATAAAGGAGTACATAAGCATCAGAAGACAGGGGTCACTGTGAGGGGTGAGGTCTCAGAGTTACGAGTCGTCACCAGTGGAGTCCCACAGGGATTAGTTCTTGGACCCATACTCTTTCTGATATACGTAAATGATCTACCAGTGGGAATAAACTCCTTCCTCTCATTGTTTGCTAATGATGAAAAAAATATGGTTAGGATTAAGACGGAGGAAGGTAGTATGAGGCTACAAGATGACCTAGATAAACTGAAAGTCCAATGGCCCCACAAATAGGTAGTATGAGGCTACAAGATGACCTAGATAAACTGAAAGTCCAATGGTCCCACAAATAGCTACTAAAGTTCAACCAAAGTAAAGGTAAGGTAATGAAACTAGGCGAAGTAGATAGACCAGACACTATATACCGAATGGGAGATGAAGTCTTTCACGAAACGGATAATGAGAACGATTTAGGAGTTGTTTCACGCCAAGCCTGTCTCCTGAAGCCCACATCAAAAGAATGACATCAGCGGCGTATGCAAGGCTGGCTGACATCAGAACTGCCTTCAGAAACCTGTGTAAGGAATCTTTCAGAACCTTGCATACCATATATGTAAGACCTATCCTGGAGTATGCGGCTCCAGCATGGAGCCCGTACCTTGTCAAGCACAAGACGAAGCTGGAAAGAGTTCAGAGATAGGCCACTAGGCTAGTCCCAGAACTAAGAGGCATAAGTTACGAGGAAAAGCTGCGTGAACTGCACCTCACGTCGCTGGAAGACATGAGCGCTCGAGGAGACTTGATCACGACATACAAAATTCTCAGGGGAATTGACAGGGCAGACAAGGATAGATTATTTTACACGGGTGGTACACGAAGAAGGGGACACAGGTGGAAGCTGAGTACCCACATGAGCCACAGAGACATTAGAAAGAACTTTTTTCAGTGCCAGAGTAGTTAGTAACTGGAATGCATTAGGCAGTGATGTGGTAGAGGCTGACTCCATACACAGTTTCAGGTGTAGATATGATGGAGCTCGAGAAGCGTAGATTGACGGTTGAGAGGCGAGATCAGAGAGCCGAAGCTCAACCACTGCTTGCATACCTAGGTGAGTACAACTAGGTGAGTACACACACACACACACTCACACACACACACACAACACTGGAGGGACGCGAACAAGGGGACACAGGTGGAAGCTGAGTACCCAAATGAGCCACAGAGACATTAGAAAGAACTTTTTCAGTGTCAGAGTAGTTAGTAAATGGAATGCACTAGGAAGTGATGTGGTAGAGGCTTACTCCATTCACAGTTTCAAATGTAGATATGATAGAACCCAGTAGGCTCAGGAATCTGTACACCAGTTGAGAGGCGGGATCAACTTTCGCACTAGTCTCTGGTGTGGCACTGTGTAGTAATTTCTATTGTCTTATTGAATAAACATCACCAGTATTTATGATATGATATTTTATAAACCCTGCACCCTGTTGAAGACTTAAGTGTACTGTTGGAGTACTGAAGTGTTGGAGGTGCTACGGTGAGGGGGGTGGGGGTGAGAGAAGGTGGGGGGTTGTCCAGTATAGGGCGAATTGTTTTTTCCCACTTAGGTGCCATGGAACGAGAACCCACGTGAGCCGTATGTTGCCTCTTGAGGTTCATTTCTGTCTGTTAACTTATATCCAAGACTACTATTATACAACACTAAAACTGTACACGAATGATTTACTGACATACTGAGAGGCCTTACCAACAATCCACTCTCCTCACAGCACAAACAGGTGTTAGGAGGACTGTTGACGTATCGTAGGCCTGCTGGTTCCACGCTGCTGCTAGGCATAAATCCCTCCAACTTATCGCTTATATAACCAGAATCAGCTTCTTGTTCCCCTTAGCACCGGCATAGCTCTAATACTATACGTTTTACTCACTTTTTCACTATTCTATTCACTATTTATTCTGATGTTCACTGTCACATCAAGTTGTGTACACTCTGACCAAGCAGTGGCGGCCACGTGCTTGTCTTGACACGGATGTCGTACCTGCCTGGTCTTCACTAATTTGCACTATCGGACACAATCCATGAAATTGTTTGTTTATAATCGGTGCGATGCACTTTGTATTATCACTAAACAACGTGTGTGTGTGTGTGTGTGTGTGTGTGTGTGTGTGTGTGTGTGTGTGTGTGTGTGTGTGTGTGTGTGTGTGTGTGTGTGTGTGTGTGTGTGTGTGTGTGTGTGTGTGTGTGTGTGTGTGTGTGTGTGTGTGTGTGTGTACTCACCTATTTGTACTCATCTAGTTATGCTTACAGGGGTTGACCTTTGTCTCTTTGGTCCCGCCTCTCAACCGTCAATCAACTGGTGTACAGATTCCTGAGCCTACTGGGCTTTATCATACTTATACTTATGATTTGAAGATTTGAAACTGTGTATGGAGTCAGCCTCTACCACATCACTGCCTAATGAATTCCACCTATTATCTACTCTGACATTGAAAAAGTTCTTCATCTTGTAGCCTTCTGCTATCATCCTCTGTTTCACTCCTCATAATTTTTGCATCATCAGCAAACATTGAGAGAAACGATTCTATACCCCTCTGGGAGATCATTTACATATATCAGAAACAGTATAGGTCCAAGGATTGACCCCTGCAGGACTCCACTTGTGACGTCTCTCCAATCTGAGACCACCCTTCACAGTGACTCGCTGTGTTCAATTGCTTAGGTACTCCCTTATCCAATGAAATACCTTCTCTATCACTCAAGCCTGCATCTCCAGCTTTTTCACTAGCCTCTTGTGTAGCTAGTGAATCACATTAACTTGATGAATCAATGAGAAAATGACGGGAGACATCTCCCGTCGCGCAGGGTGCAGTTGCACCTCCACAGATCTCTAGTATCAGCTCTTGATACTGGTAATGGCTCCAAAGAGCCACCACTTACGGGCTATTCATGCCCGTACCACCTTTTGGGTGGCGTAATCTTCATCAATCAATCAATGAGAAAATCAATGAAGCAAAGCTTCTTCTGTCTAGCCTCACTTAGCCCTGGTGTTAATATGACTGGTGTCGGAGGCTGCTCTGTGGGGTAACTGCCTGGTGGGGAAGATACTTTGGGAATGGGGAAGAAGTAGGCAGAGGGCAAGGGCTTGTAAGTTGCACGGGTGGGGAGCATGGGTTCAGATGTGTGTGTGTGTGTGTTTACTAGTTGTGTTTTTGCGGGGGTTGAGCTTTGCTCTTTCGGCCCGCCTCTCAACTGTCAATCAACTGTTTTACTAACTTCTTTTTTTTTTTTTTTTTTTCCACACCACACACACACACACCCCAGGAAGCAGCTCGTGACAGCTGACTAACTCCCAGGTACCTATTTACTGCTAGGTAACAGGGGCACTTAGGGTGAAAGAAACTTTGCCCATTTGTTTCTGCCTCGTGCGGGAATCGAACCCGCGCCACAGAATTACGAGTCCTGCGTGCTATCCACCAGGCTACGAGGCCCCTTACCAGGCTACGAGGCCCCTTAGCCTGTGTGTGTGTGTGTGTGTGTGTGTACTCACCTAATTGTACTCACCTAATTGTGCTTGCAGGGGTTGAGCATTGGCTCTTTGGTCCCGCCTCTCAACTGTCAATCAACTGGTGTACAGATTCCTGAGCCTACTGGGCTCTATCATATCTACATTTGAAACTGTGTATGGAGTCAGCCTCCACCACATCACTTCCTAGTGCATTCCATTTATTAACTACTCTGACACTAAAAAAATTCTTTCTAACGTCTCTGTGGCTCATCTGGGTACTAATTTTCCACCTGTGTTCCCTTGTTTGTGTCCCACCCGTGCTGAAGAGTTTGTCTTTGTCCACCCTGTCAATTCCCCTGAGAATTTTGTAGGTGGTTATCATGTCTCCCCTTACTCTTCTGTTTTCCAGGGATGTGAGGTTCAGCTCCTTTAGCCTTTCCTCGTAGCTCAATCCTTTCAGTTCCGGGACGAGCCTGGTGGCATACCGCTGAATCTTCTCTAACTTTGTCTTTCTTGTGTTTAACTAGGTATGGACTCCAGGCTGGAGCTGCATACTCCAGGATTGGTCTTACATAAGTGGCATACAGGGTTCTGAAAGATTCCTTACACAAGTTTCTGAAGGCAGTTCTTATGTTGGCCAGTCTAGCATATGCCGCTGATGATATTCTTTTGATGTGGGCCTCTGGGGACAGGTTCGGTGTGATATCAACCCCCAGATCCTTCTCTCTATTTGACTCTTGCAGGATTTCCCCTCCCAGATGATACCTTGTGTTCAGCCTCCTGCTCCCTTCGTCTAATTTCATCACCTTACACTTTCCCGAGTTGAACTTTAGCAGCCATTTTCTAGACCATTCCTCCAGTTTATCCAGGTCATCCTGTAGTCTCTGTCTATCTTCATCCGTCTTGATTCTTCTCATAATTTTTGCATCATCAGCAAACATCGAGAGAAATGAGTCTATACCCTCTGGAAGATCGTTCACATATATTAGAAACAGGATGGGTCCAAGTACTGAGCCCTGTGGGACTCCGCTGGTGACATCTCGCCACTCTGATGTCTCCCCCCTCACCATTACTCGCTGTTTCCTGTTGCTTAAGTACTCCCTTATCCACTGGAGCACCTTCCCTTTTACTCCTGCCTGTTGCTCCAACTTTTTTTAACAGCCTTTTATGGGGTACTGTGTCAAAGGCTTTTTGGCAATCCAGGAAAATGCAGTCGGCCCACCCTTCTCTTTCCTGCCTAATTTTCGTTGCCTGGTCATAAAATTCTATTAAACCTGTGAGGCACGATTTACCATCTCTGAACCCATGTTGGTGATGCGTTACAAAGTTATTTCCCTCCAGATGCTCTATGAGCCTTTTCCTCACAATCTTCTCCATCACATTGCATGGTATACAAGTTAGGGAAACTGGCCTGTAATTCAGTGCCTCTTGCCTGTCTTTTTGTATATTGGGACCATGTTAGCTGTCTTCCAACTTTCTGGTAAGTCTCCTGTTTCCAGTGACCTGTTATACACCATAGAGAGTGGCACACTTAGTGCTTCTGCACCTTCCTTTAGTATCCATGGTGAGATTCTATCAGGCCCAACAGCCTTTGTCACATCCAGCTCCAGCAGACACCTTTTGACCTCATCACTGGTGAGGTCAAATTCCTCCAAGGTTGCTTGGTTTGCCGCCTCCTCATTTAGTGCAGGGGCTTCTCCTTGTTCTATTGTGAAGACCTCCTGGAATCTCTTGTTAAGTTCTTCACACACTTCCTTGTCATTCTCTGTGTATCTGTTCTCCCCTTTCCGCAGCTTCATCACTTGTTCCTTCACTGCTGTTTTCCTCCTGATGTGGCTGTGGAGCAGCTTTGGTTGGGTCTTGGCTTTACTCGCAATGTCATTTTCAAACTGTCTCTCTGCTTCCCTCCTCACTCTGATGTACTCATTTCTGGCCCTCTGGTATCTCTCCCTGCTCTCTGGTGTTCTGTTATTTCTGTAGTTTCTCCATGTTCTTTTACTCAGTTGTTTCGCTACCTTACATTCCTGGTTGAACCATGGGTTTTTCTGTTGTTTTTCGTTTTTCTCCTTTTGGACGGGGATAAACCTGTCTGCAGCTTCCTGGCACTTTTGGGTGACAAAATCCATCATGACCTGCACATTCTTGTCTCTAAGTTCTGTTTCCCATGGTATTCCCCTGAGGAAGTTCCTCATCTCGTCATATTTTCCTCTTCGGTAATTCAGTCTTTTCCCCTCCACTCCCATCCTTGGATAGGTTATCCCTACCTCCACCAAGTACTCAAAGGTCAGTACACTGTGGTCACTCATTCCTATGGGGGCTTCAACTTTGACTTCCCTTATTTCTGACTCATTCAGGGTGAATATCAAGTCGAGTCTAGCTGGTTCATCATTGCCTCTCACTCTTGTGGGTTCCTTGACATGCTGGCTCAGAAAGTTCCTTGTTGCCACTTCCAAGAGTTTAGCTCGCCACGTATCTGCACCTCCATGTGGGTCCCCATTCTCCCAGTCTATCTTTCCATGGTTGAAATCACCCATGATTAAGAGTCTTCAGCCATTCCTGCAGGCAACTGAAGCTGCTCTTTCTATTATATTAATGGTTGCTATGTTGTTCCTATCAAACTCCTGTCTAGGTCTTCTGTCATTTAGGGGAGGGTTGTAAATGACTGCCACTATTATCTTAGGTCCACCCATTGTTATAGTTCCTGTTATGTAATCTCTAAATCCGTCACAGCCCGGAATTTCCATCTCATCAAAACTCCAGTCCTTCCTTACCAGCAGGGCCACTCCTCCACCTCCTCTCCCTTCCCTCTCTTTCCTTACTATATAGTAGTCCTTTGGAAACACAGCATCTGTTATGACTCCTGACAATTTTGTTTCCGTTAGTGCTATTACTTCAGGGTTTTCTTCTTGCACCCTTTCTTCCAGTTCACTTGCTTTATTGGTAATCCCATCAATGTTTGAGTACATTACCTTGAAGCTCACTTTCTTATATCCAATTTCACCCACACTCCCTACAAGTATAGGAGGTTGTTCTATGGTCATTGCTACTTGGGTAGGCTCATCCTCCTGTGAGGTAGTTGCCAGGGGTTCAGGGGCAGGTGGAGTGGGGGATGGAGGGCTTAGGTCTTCCTCAGGCCTGCTTGGGGCAGGAAGAAGTCCTGGGGGTGAGGGGGCAGGGATTGCCTGGGGAGAGGGCACGCCCTCCTGCGGTGTAGTTGACAGGGGTTTGGAGGGAGGTGGAGTGGGGGATAGAGGGCTTTGGTCTTGCTCAGGCCTGCTTGGGGCAGGGAGAAGACCAGGGGCTGGGAAAGCAGGGGCTACTTGGGGTAAGGGGAGAGGGAGGATTTGGGTTTCATGATCGGCATTATGCAGGGGCAAGGAAGGGTTTGTGCTGGGGGGTAGGGAGGGCCCTATTGGGTGATGGGCTGGGGTGTTGCATTCCCCCCTGGGGTTCCTGGGTTGCTGGATTGGGGTTCCCCACTCCCCTCTGGGATTGCTGGGCTGGAGGCTGAGGTTCCCTGGCTCTCTTCCCTCTCCTTGCACCTTTTCCTTGCATCTGCTGCCCTTACTATCTCGTCTCTGGTCATGTCCCTCTGAACATATACCTCTTTGTAGTTCCTTGCATGCCTCAGTTTGCTCTTCCTTACTAGGATGTCCTCTTTGATGTCCTCGCTCTTGAATACTACCTTGATCAATCTCTTTTTGTCTCTGTTGTACTGGCCAATCCGGAAAAACTGTTCTATGTCTCGTTCAGCCCCTTCCATTCCTATCTCCTTTAATATCCATGCCACTGCAGCTTTGTCTTTAGTCCTCGTTTCCTCCCTTGTGGAGCCCTCTTGTTCCTTCACACCTACCACTACTACAGCTCTTTTCCTTTCCATTAGCTGGCTTGTGCATCTAGCTGCCTCCTGTGAGGTTACTGCTTTCATTACAACTTCCTTGACTGTGGACATTGCTCCTGGGCTCTTGAGCATTTCAGCAAAAGTTAGGCCAATTGTAGGGGTCCCTGCCATTGCTACATCTCCTGGCACCTGGGGGTTGGTCCCTTGGGCCAGAGTCTGATGAGGGCCTGTTTTTATGCTTTTTATCTCCTCTTGTGCTGCACTTAATTCTATCTGCAGCTTACATATAGTTTCCCTCAGGTCCTTCAATTCCCCACTGACTTCCTTCCATGCCTTAGCAATCATCTCCATGAATGACTCGTCCAGTCCCTCTCCTCCAGCTTCATTCTGTTGTCTTACCATCCCGCTTGACCTGTGTGTGTGTGCGTGCGTGCGTGCATGTGTGTGTGTGTGTGTGTGCGTGCGTGCGTGCGTGCGTGCGTGCGTGCGTGCGTGCGTGCGTGCGTGCGTGTGTGTGTGTGTGTGTGTGTGTGCGTGTGTGTGTGTGTGTGTGTGTGTGTGTGTGTGTGTGTGTGTGTGTGTGTGTGTGTGTGTGTGTGTGTGTGTGTGTGTGTGTGTGTGTGTGTGTGTGTGTGTGTGTGTGTGTGTGTGTGTGTGTGTGTGTGTGTGTGTGTGTACTCACCTAGTTGTGTCTGCAGGATCGAGCATTGACTCTTGGATCCCGCCTTTCGAGCATCGGTTGTTTACAGCAATGACTCCTGTCCCATTTCCCTATCATACCTGGTTTTAAAATTATGAATAGTATTTGCTTCCACAACCTGTTCCTGAAGTGCATTCCATTTTCCCACTACTCTCACGCTAAAAGAAAACTTCCTAACATCTCTGTGACTCATCTGAGTTTCAAGCTTCCATCCATATCCCCTCGTTCTGTTACTATTCCGTGTGAACATTTCGTCTATGTCCACTCTGTCAATCCCTCTGAGTATCTTATACGTTCCTATCATGTTGTCCCTCTCCCTTCTTCTTTCTAGTGTCGTAAGGCACAGTTCCCTCAGGCGCTCCTCATACCCCATCCCTCGTAGCTCTGGGACGAGTCTCGTTGCAAACCTCTGAACCTTTTGAGGCAATTAACTGTTTCATTTGTTTTAGAAACTCAGTTTCGCTTATTTAGTAGGATTTTCTTGCCCTTATTCTCTTACATTGAGTACCGGGTACAAGATTTCCTGCGACCTTGATTTATTAATAATTTACCATCTTGAAATTAACATTAATTGTTAACGATTCCACAGGATAGGTACCAGTTGCCACGTTGTCCTGTTTCTGACATTCACCATATCACAACAGTATATTCATTGTGCATTTATTTGCTAATTTCACCATGTTTCGTCTCCAAGCTTTCCGTGCAGATCCAGCAGGTGAAATAGGGACCTTAAGTCGTGCCAAGAGGACTGAATTACAAACTCTTGCACATGAGTATCAACTAGAAGTTCCCTACCAAGCCAACAAAAATGAACTACATAACCTGTTACTGGATCATCTCTTAGAGGAAGGTAAGATTAACTCTGAAACTCACGAAACTTACTTTATTGCAGATAAACCTGATTTGGACTTTATTGCAGATAAACCTGATTTGGCAACTCTGCAACTCAAACTAGAAATTGCCAAGAACGAACGAGAACAGCAAAAAGAAGCCCTCGAGCAACAAAGGGAAGCAGCTGCCATACGAAAGGAAGAAAAGGAACGAGAAGCTGCCTTGAGGAAAGAAGAACAAGAACGTGAGATTGCAATACTCCGTGAACGTGAGCGAATACAGCTTGAAACAAAACAACGCCAATTGGAGATGCAACGCGAGCATGACAAACAGCAAGCAGCTCTGGCTATGGAATGTCGTCAACAAGAATTCACGTTGGAAACTACACACCTCGCTCAACGCCAGCAAGCTACCGCCAGTCTTCCTGTCAGTTTCAATATCTCACATGCAAGTAAGTTAATGCCACCATTCGTAGAGACAGAAGTTGATGTATTTTTCACCACCTTTGAGACCCTTGCTAGTCAACTTAGTTGGCCTGCCGACCAATGGGCAACCCTTCTCAGAGTACATCTTACAGGTAGAGCTGCAGTTACACTCAGTACTTTGGCGTCTGAGAATGACTACCAGACTGAAACAAGCAGTGTTGGACGCCTACCTTCTCTCCACCGAAAGTTATCGAAGAAAATTCCGTGACCACCTGAAGGCAAGTACCAGTACCTTTCTCGAATTTGCTAATACCAAAAGGAGATATTTTATGAAATGGCTGGAAGCAGCACATGTTTCTACCTTTGCAGAACTCGTCAACCTCATGCTAGTTGAAGAATTCTTGAGGCGTGTGCCGCCTCCTGTCCGTTTATATTTAGCAGATAAAGAAGAAACCGACTACCTAAAGTGTGCTAAGTCGGCTGACACTTACAGCCTCATCCACCGGCTGACACCAGAACCACCTTCCAGTAAGAAGTCGTGGTACAGTTACGAGAAAGTGAATACCGATCAAGCTGGCTCGCAATTGTACTGTAAGTATTGTAGACTCTATGGACATACCATAGATAAATGTGGTAAGTCCCAATACAAAGGTAATACTGAATCAACTAAACCCAAACAGACTCCTCCTAAGTCCGGTAAGCCTGTGATGAATGTTGGTGTTCACGTTAATGATCTTTCTCTCTTCAGTAAACACCTGTATCCTGGAACTGTCTCTACCAACGGTTCACATCCGGAGGGACGTTTCAAACTGAAGATCTTGAGGGACACAGCGGCTCTTCAATCAATTATTTTTAAATCAGCTGTGCCCAATATCGCCTACACTGGAGAAACCGTCTTCATCACTGACCTCACTGCTACCACTCCTTATCCTCTCGCCAGAGTCCACCTGGATTGTCCCTTTGTGACCGGAGAAGTCCAAGTCGCCATCAGGGAAAAGCCTTTTCCCATGCCTGGAGTGCAACTTCTCCTGGGCAACGACTTGGCACAAGACCTGCAATCGACCAACCTGATCGTCATGGACAAACCCCAGGTGTGTACCTCTGTAATGGATAATCCCATCTTTGAGTATGTTCCAGCAAAGGTTCAAGAGAGTGATGAAGTTTCTCCTCCGGTTTTAGTGACCACCCGTGCACAAGCGGCACGACCACAGCCAGCTGACTCTACTGCTACCGCTGTCCCTCAAGACCCTCAGAAACTACCCCCGAATCTGACCACGTTGGAGTTCCGTAAGTTACAGAGGGAAGATCTTACCTTGACACCATTATTTTTCCAGGCTGAGACTCAACATGACAGTATTCCTGGGTTCTTCCTAGAGAACGAGTTGCTCCACCGCAGATATAGACCCAGTAAACTGAAGGAGGAGGACGATTGGGCCAACGTCGAACAACTAGTGATTCCTGCCAGCCTGCGGCCCACTATTCTACACCTGGCCCACGGAGGACTCTCACACTACGGATTTAACAAGACCTACCACGGAATCCGTCAAGACTACTACTGGCCAGGTATGGTAAATAGCGTCAAACAGTGTCATACATGTCAGATGGCAGGTAAACCGAACATCTCTATCCCCAGAGCACCACTGACTCCCATACAGGTGCCTGCGGAACCTTTCCACAGACTTATTATAGACTGTGTTGGTCCTTTACCTCGGACCAGTTCTGGTAACGCCTATATACTAACCATCCTGTGTCCTACCACCAGATTCCCCATAGCAGTTCCAGTAAAGAACATTACGGCTGCTACGGTTGTGAAACACTTATTGAAGATCTTCACCCAGTATGGATTTCCAAGGGAGGTTCAGAGCGACTGTGGCACCAACTTCTCCAGTGATCTCTTCAAGAGGACACTGGAAGAGTTCAACATCACACAGGTATTGTCCAGCCCCTATCATCCTGCTTCACAGGGTTCTCTTGAGCGTAGTCATCAGACTATTAAAACACTCCTGAAGAAGTTTTGCAATGAAACCTCTAAGCATTGGGATAAGCAAATTGATTTGATAATGTGCATCTATAGAAGTCTTCCCAATGAGTCTCTAGGAGTATCTCCTTATGAGATGCTCTACGGACGTAAGTGCCGTACTCCTCTCAAAGCTTTCAAAGACTCTCTACGTGATGCCACCTTCAGTGAGCATCAGAATGTGCCCTAGTTTCTTCAAAACCTACAACACATTCTAGAGAGGGTGCATAAATTTGCCAAGGATAATCTATTGAAAGCACAGGAGAGGACGAAGACTCATTACGACCAGACCAGCAAAGAAAGGAAATTTAAGCCGGGAGACTTCGTGCTTGCCTATTTCCCTATCCCAGGTTCTCCTTTGCAAAACAGGTTTTCAGGACCCTACCGCATCAAGGAGTGCAGAAACAACCACAACTACGTTCTAGAGACTCCAGATAGGCGGCGGAAGACCCAGTTGTGCCACGTCAACCTCCTGAAGCTATATAACGGTACTCCTCCCACTGTATTGATAACATATTCTTCCTTTAAAGGTCCATACATCCACAGTGAGACCTTCCCTGCTTCTCCTCCCGAAAGCACTGACACTGAGTCAGCGCTTTCCAATTCGGAAATCCTAACTGATCTTCATAACTATTTTCAGGACAATAATAGTGCACCTCTCATCAAAATCTTCAAAGAACATCAGGAGTTGTTCCGAGATGATCCACAAGAGTGTAATGTAACTCAGCACGACATCCAACTGCTCCCTGACACCCGGCCGATTCGTCAACCCTTCTACCGAATCAGCCCGAGCAAGAAGGAAGTCATGCGTGCTGAGGTGCAGTACCTCTTGGATCATGGACTGGCTACACCTTGTGAGTCCCCCTGGGCCTCACCCTGTATCTTGGTGCCAAAACCCCAAGGTAAGGTTAGACTGTACACTGACTACCGGAAATTAAATAATGTGACTGTCAAGGATACATACCCTTTGCCAAGGATAGATGACATTCTTGACGCCATTGGTAATGCCCAGTACTTGTCCCAAGTGGACTTGCTCAAGGGGTATTACCAAGTGTGTTTAACAGAGCGAGCCAAAGAAATATCTGCCTTTATCACTTTCTTTGGACTTTTCAGGTATGAACGCCTTCCTTTTGGACTATGTAATGCCCCGGCCACCTTTCAGAGAGCTGTCAACCGCGTCATCCAGGGCTTGGATAACACCTACGCCTATTTGGATGATATCGTTGTAGCATCCAACACCTGGGACGAACATCTGCTCCAGCTGCAACTACTGTTCGCCAAGCTCCTGACAGCCGGCCTCACCATCAACTTGGGCAAGTCCACATTTGCCAAAGCTAAAGTGCGTTATCTGGGTCATGTAATAGGGAGTGGCAGCCTAGCTCCGTTAAACACACTCACTCAAGCATTACCCACAGCCTACCACCAGGAAGCAGCTCCTGCGCTTCCTTGGTCTTGCCTCCTACTACCGTAGGTTTGTGAAGAATTTTAGTACGGTAGCAACCCCATTAATCACTTTAACCAGTCCCAAGCAACGGTATAATTGGACCATTCAGCAAACCGTTGCTTTCGAACAACTCAAATTCCTCCTCTGTTCTAATCCTATTCTCGCCTCGCCAGATATCACCAAGCCTTTCATCCTTCATGTCGACGCCAGTGGTACCGGCATCAGGGGTGTCCTGATGCAGCAACGAGGCGAGGAGGTTCTACCTGTCAGCTACTACAGCTACAAGTTGAAACCCCACCAGAGGAACTACAGCACTATCGAGAAGGAGCTACTCTCCATCGTCCTGAATCTCCAGCACTTTGCTCCATACCTACAAGGTGCCAGGTCTACCACCATCTACTCAGACCACAATCCTCTCCGCTTCTTACATCAAGCCCAATTCAATAACCAACGTCTTCTACGATGGGCTTTATATCTACAAGATTTCAACCTGGAGATCTGCTATATCAAGGGTTCTGACAACATCATAGCCGACGCCCTCTCCAGAGTGTATGAAGTAGAGGCAACTCCAACTATCACTCTACCACATGAAGACGTAACTTCTTCCAGAACCGCAGGCTTCGAGGGAGAGTTGTGACGATAATCTCTTTCAAGAGAGATTGAGCCTGCTCTTCCCAACAAAATTTACGTCATTCAAGTACAAGATACTATATTGAAGATACGTCTACCAGTATTGCCAAACGTTTTGCCCAGGAAGCAAAGCGTACCTTGCACCACCAGACACACCGGCTCCCGCCCGCCGTCAAACCAGCAAACTACTCATTCTCCGCCTGCCTGTTCCTGATTGGCTGGTGTGTCGCTGCACCTGCACTCACGCCACTACCTGAGTCGACGTCTGGGCCAGCACACGCCGTACTCCTCAGAATATCTCTGTGCTCTTTGGAGTTGACATCTCTCTCTAGTAGACAAAGCTCTGGCTGTCGTATACTAAGGGAGGTGGCAGCTTAAAGCCAGTATTTTCAGCACCTGACCTGATTTATATTACTATTACCTGCACTTTATTTTGTCTTAGAGTAAATTTCACAGCCTTTAATTATTCATGTTGTTTTGCTTGTTGACTTGTTTTGAATTTTACGTATGCCAAGAGATTGTCTTTATTCATATCTTGTTTTCTAGAGTAATTAAAATTTCATTGTTTATACTTTGTGTTTTGTGTGTCTTCCCATTACCTTACCACAGACAAACGGGCAAACGATCTTCTTTTTTTTCTGTAAATGTGACGAGGCCTTGCCCCCAGCTATTGAAACAGTCGAACATCAACACTCCAACACTTTACCGTCACACACTTAAGAGGGGGTCCGAAAGAGCAGAACTCAACCCTCGCAAGCACAACTAGGTGAATACAACTAGGCAACTAGGTGAATACACACACACTCAAATATATATACACACACACACAATGTACCCTTTGACCCCAATGCACTCAAATCCATCTGCTTCATCCCACTTTCCAAGGACTCCCTCATCCCCTCAACCCCCAAAACCCGACCAGCCCTCACCCCTCTTCTCCCACCTTCTTCCATGTGACCCCCTCCCCTTGCGAGGGGGTCACGTGGACCCCCCCCCCCACCCCTTCCTTCATTTCACTCTTCCCCCCTTCTGCCCCAAATGCCCACACCTACCCCTGAGTTCCCTCTGACTAATACAACCTCTTTCCTACTCTCACTATCCATGCTCCATCCTCCCCTCTTCCCTCCACCCTCTCTATCCTTCTCCACCCCAACCTATCAACCTCTATCTGCCTCTCATCCTCATGCTACCTCTCAATCCCCCTGTGCCTCTCAGACCCTCCCTAATTTTCAGACCCAGTATGCCTTTCCTTCTCCAGACCAACCTACCCAGGCCTTACTACCCCAGACCTTCCTACCTACGTTCCTAGAGGACCAGACCCCATTCGCCCCCCCAAGCACCCCTCCAGACCCCATTCGCCCCTCCAAGCACCCCTGCAGACCCCATTCATCCCCCAGACACCCCCCGGATCTCCCCAACCCCCCTTTCACTCCCCACACACCCCCCAGACCCCCAGAGAAAGGGTGCACTCTGGTACAAGAGTTTCCAAGAAGAGTCTCAAGGTTTGGTACACAAATGCTGATGGATAATCTAATACAGCAGAAAAGATAAAAGAAAGACTTAGTGAGGGAGATCCGGACATAGTTGCAATAGTGGAAACTAAAATAAATGGCATGATCTCGAATGCGATCTTTCCAGAGGGGTACCAGGTGATAAGAAAAGAGAGAACATACAGACAGGCAGGGGGAGTGGCACTCCTAATAAAGCAGAAATGGAAATTTGAAGACCTGAGAAACCGGGGTACCAATGAGAACACAAGCTCCAAACATGGAACTCTGACAGCAGATGGGACGAGGATTGTGATCTTGGTAATCTACAATCCCCCACCAAACAGTAGACGACCCAGGTAGGAGTATGATGACAACAACAAGGCAAGCAAAGATGAACTGCAGAAGGCAACAACATTAGCTCACAGAATGAGAGCGAAACTGCTGGTCATGAGGGACCTAAATCATTGAGAGATAATTGGGAATCAAAACACAATGTAGGGAAACTGCCTACCTGTGGCGACGCGAGAAAGAGACCTGGGCATGGACGTAACACCTAATCTAACTCCTGAGGCCCATATAAATAGGATATCGACAGGAGAGTTCTCTACACTGGCAAAAGTTAGAACATCATTCAGAAACCTAAGTAAGGAGGCATTTACGACATTTTACACTGCCTACGTGAGGCCAGTCTTAGAATATGCCACCCCATCATGGAGTCCCCACCTGAAGAAACACATCCTTCTCCATCCCCAAAGTATCTTCCCCACCCCACAGAGCAGCCTCCGACACCAGTCATATTAACACCAGGGCTAAGTGAGGCTAGACAGAAGAAGCTTTGCTTCCTTAATTTTCTCAATGATTCATCATGTTAATGTCATTTTTATTGCATTTGAGAAGAAAACCAAGAAGATTGTTATGGAGGCAGAACTCCTAGACTATACTCAAAGAGAATGGAAGGAATATATGAAACCATAGATTAAAACCATAGAAACCATTGGTTAAATCTCAGGTTGCATTGCTTTTGACCATGTCGTCCAAGGTGTTTGCTCGGAAGCATCCAGAGTATAGCTTCAAATCTTCCTTATGACTTTTGATTTTCACATTTGCTGCAAAATAATGTACTCAAACATAGATATGATTACAAAACATGCAAATGAACTTAGAGAAAAAAGCACAAGAGGACAGCTTAGATATAATATAACTCAATAAAATTAAATTGTCAGGTATTATAATAAAATCAGTGTTTTCAGAGGACTATGCTAATAAGCAGAGAGAGGGAAGGAAGGGAAGGAGCAAGAGAAGGGGCCCTACAGATAACAAGGAACAAAAGTTATGAGATTGATATCGCATGCTGCGATATCCATGAAATATGCAACTTCCATCAAATATCAGCAGGCTGAGAAAAAATTATGGCAGAAGCAACGTGACAGTTACTACTATTATAGAAAGGGCAGCCACTGTTGCCTACAGAAATCGATTCAGACTTCTAATCATGGGAGACTTCTACCATGGAAATATAGATTGGGGGAATAAAGAAACACATGATGGAAAGGAAACACGGAGAAACATAATATTGGACGTGGCAACAATAAACGTTTTAAGTTGACATGTCGTGGGACCCTCAGGAACGATACCTACAGGCAGGCAGGGGGAGTGGCACTTATATATCAAAAGTATCATAAGGGAACGATATCTAATGATGAACCAGCTAGACTTGACATGGTATTCACGCTAAACGAGTCTAACATAAGGGAAATAATTTTGGAAGCCCCCATGTGAATGAGTGATCACAGTGTGCTGATGTTTATCTGCTGGAAGTAGGGATAACTTACTTTAGGAGGGAACCATAAAATGAAAAGCTGTCATTCTGAAAAGGAAATTACGAGAACATTATTGATAGTAATTACATGGGTAACAGAGCTCAGAGTAAAGGCAGCAAAAGATATATTGGACTACATCGTCTTGAAGAATAATAAGGTGCTGGGTGTTTGTGTGCTTGTGTGTGTTTGTGGGTGTTTGTGGGTGTGAGTGAAGTAGGACGTGAGGGTGTGAGGGAAGCAGTAGGCCTTGGGGAAGTGAGGGAATGAAGGGAAATTTGTGTGATTTATCACACAAAGATGTCAACTTTCCTTAGTGAGTCACATGGAGTTTGATGATTTATGAGTTCTTTTCTTAACTGTTTGGAGTTATATGCAAAATATTAGTTATTACATAACATTATTGCAGTTTTCAGATGATACATCAAAAGGCTGGGACATGATATCAGGTGACATGATTCACGTATTTCAGTGGATGAAAGGCTATAACAGTCTGTAGGAGAGAATGTCTGTTTATCTCTTTGTTTGTCTGTGGGTAGAAACCGAGGTTAAGTGGTTAGCCCTACGCAAATAGAAATAGTGAATTGTGATTGACAAGATGAATGGTTGTTGATCTCATGCTTCACATTGTGTGTTAAAATTCAAGCAGGCATTTATTTATTGTTATTATATTTTTGTTAACTTCAATATTGTATTATTATGATGCTAAGTAGACTGTATATTTGATTCATCCTTCCAGAATCTTATCTGCACATAGTTTGGAGGGACAATTATAACTTATGCCAATTTGAGTGGATATATTATAAGATAAAATTTATTACCTCTTGCTAAATATAAATTATACCACATATGGTGGCCTAATCTACAATATTATAAAATTTATCTACTTCATAGCATAAAAAGGTTTGTGTAAATCCTTATTTGATATTATAGATATGGCCTGTTTAGGCTGGATATTTTCATCCAACATCTGTTTAGAGTGTGGCTACATATGCTTCAGAGTGCCATGTAATGGCGCCGAGCACGGTGGTGTCTGTGTACAGCTAGGGTAGCTAGAACCTTCACAGTTTGTGTAAGCCAGCTTATCTTTTCAGTAACTCCAAATCACAATTGGGATTCCTAGTTCAACCTTGACGCCGAGCGGACGTCTGGATACCTCCTCCGCCTGGAAGCCGCCGGATCACGTCCTGTTTTCGAGTTTTGGCTTTGCTACTGCCGTTTGGCATCCCTCTTCAACAGTCCAATTGTACGCCTTGGGTCACTGGATTGTTGATAGATTTTTTTTACCTGTTCTGGATGGTTCTCCAGGCAGTGTGACGGTGTTTGGGGGCCGGCTTGGCCGAGAGGTGCCAGGGGTTGGTGGGTCTTGGTGGGTTCCTGGTGTGCCCTCAGCCGCGGTGGGCGGCTGGCTTCTGCTCTGCCGGAGGACACTCGATGACTTTTTGCATTTAAGTTGGGGGCAGAGTTTTGGTTTTGCTACCTGGTGTTCTCTGTGTGGAGCAAGGCCGGTGCTTGTCACCCTGAGGGACTCCGGGACTCCCCAATCATCTGCCTGACTGTGAGTTTATTTGCCGTATTGCATATTAGTTTCTAGTGATTGGCGTCACTCGTTTTGCGTTTTGGCTTGGCGTTTCATCTTTCCAGGCTTCGCAATTCACCCCTAACGGGTACGCTGGGGCGCATCCGATCCCACGATCGTCGTCGCCCCTAAATCAACAACATCAACAACAACAAATCACAATCTTCTCCGGTATTCCTGTTGTTGTAGAAGTTGTTGTGGCAGTTACAGTTGGTTGACTCATATTTTGGGAGTCTATGGCGAGTTGTGCTTGCTCATATGGAGCCCTCTCTGTTTCATGTTCCTCTGTTTACATTCTCTCTGTAAGACTCTCCTCACTCCTCCCTCAGCTGGCATTCCAACAATATCTGCTGGTTCTATCTATGTCGTAAGGAATAGGGAATTAAGCTATATTTCTGGCATATTTATTAATATTTAGTCTTAGTGAATACTTTATTATTATGTTTAAACACTAGACTGTGGTTTGAAAGAAATGAGAGTTAATATTTACATGTTGATGAAGTCAAGAAATCCCATTCTCTAATTTCTTAAAGGGTAACTGTAGTATGTTAATGTGCGTGTCGAATTTCTGACATAATTCGGGGGGGGGGGGGGCAGAATACAGGTTGACGTCTCGGTAGGAATGCGATCACTTTATTCCTCACTCTCAGAATTATAGTTGCTTTAATTTGAGCTTGCACTGTCATGCAGCAATCCTTTCTGGATGGATGTCCTGTACTGGCACTTTGGGTGATGGAAGTCGTTGAACGTCTTCTTTTCCTGCCAGTTCTAAAGAAACTAATTTCTCTAATGTTTTGAGAGTAGTGTTGCCTCGGCATTTTACTTTCACTATTCTCAAGATGCCCTGACGGTCTGGATGAACAGAGACTGTTTGGCCTATAGGCCAATCTGAACATGGCCCATCGCTGTCCACCAGAACTATGTCACCAGAGTTTCAGTTAATTCTGTTGTAGGAGTTGTTTGTCCTGTAATGATACTCCCTCAAAGCAGTAAGGTATTCTAGAGTTTATACGTCATTCCACCAACTTATTACTTCTGAAAGATGTTTAAAACGTTGCACCAAGTAACTCTCTCAGACATAAGAAGGATCTACTGGCTCTTCGTCCATAAGGGACACTAGAGTTCTTAGAGGACCCCCCATACATCAGATGAGCCAGACTCAATGGTTACGTTATGAAACATCATCAGAGAAGTAGGCAAGAGGTTGGTTGTTAATTCGAGCTTCTATTTCTATGGCAATGGTTTGGAGCTCCTGCAGGTCAATCTTTCGGCGGTGTAGGGTTTTCCGAAGAGAATGTTTCACTGTACCAATCATGTGTTCATAGAAGCCTCCGTGCCATGGTGTTCTGGGAGGTATGGATTTCCAGTGGCACTGCTGTTGATTTAGGGCCGTGCGCACCTTTGGGTGGGTCCAGATTTTCCTCAGACATGCCTCTCCTGCCACTAAGTAGGGTCCATTGTCTGAGATCATTAACTTAAGACAGGATCTACGTGAAGCAAACCTGCGGAAAGCCTGTAACAATGCCTAGGTACTCATATCAGGAGTCACTTCTAGATGGACACCCCTTGTTGTTGAACAGGTTAACAGGCAGATGTAAGCCTTCACTGAGATTTTGTCCTTGGTGCCTGTCAGAGTTAGTGTTCCTGTGAAATGTACTCCTGTGGTCTCAAACGGACGAATATGTACAACTCGTTCCTTTGGGAGTGGAAGAGGTCCCAGATAAAGACACACACTGGCATCGTACTTCCGGCAAATTACACAGGATTTAATAATAGATTTTACAGTCTGCCTACTTTTGGGTAGCCAGTACTGTTGTCCAAAGTCTGTGAGGGTATCTAATACCCCACCATGCAAAGTGTTGTATCTGTGTATGTGTAACACAATTAGCTTGCTTCCTATTTGATGACGAGGAAGCAATATAGGATTTTTTGCTTCCAGAACTATGTCCACATGCTGTAGGCGGCCTTCGCATTTGATTAGATTATAATTGATGGTGTTTATCCAGAGACCCAGATAATTTTGAAGTTTCTTAGGGATATTGTCACATTCTATCCCGAATGAATCTGTTTGGGCTCTTTTGACCCAGTACCTTAAGGCACTAGGGTATGTATGCTTGATTCACATTTTCTTTAGAAAATCAAACACCACTTGGGCGACACCTAGTAGTTTGTTCAGTTCAGAATACCGATTAGGATCAATTACCAAGGTCAGGTGTCGTTCTGGATTCTCAGTGGGAACAGTGATATTGGTTACAATCACTTGTGGCTTTTGTTCAGGCCACTGGTCACTGACTAGTCACTGAGGTCAACTGAACCACATCTCTGCCTTTGTTAATTGCCCTAAAGTCAGGTCTCGGGAGAGATAGTCAGCTGGATTCTCCATGGTGGATACATATCTCAGTTTGTATCCTGCTGATAACACGTATTTCTTTAACGTGGTTACTAACTTACAGATTTTTCCTGTTATTGTTTTTCACCCACTGTAGTACTGCCTCGTTATCCGACCATACCACTGTTTCTTCAAAGTGGATGTTGCTTAAGGCCTTGATCAGATAATGACCCAATCTTACTCATAGCAGTATGGCAGTTAACTCCAGTTGGGGCAATGATCTTTTCTTTAACGGTGCCACTCTGGCCTTTGATGTGAGCAAATTGGCTTGCCCATTTGATACCAGGTAAGCTACTGTGCCATAAGCCTTTCCTGAGGCATCGCAGAAAACATGTAGCTTAATTGGTTGTTTTTTATTTACTGTGTTCCAAGAGAACTTTACAGATTCTAGGATACTTAAATCTTTCACTAGCCCTTGCCATTTTTCTTGTAAGGTAGGTGTTAGAAGATCATCCCAGCCTATCTTCTGTTGCCAGCATTACCTGTATTATCAACTTACCATTTACATTCCAATTGTCATACTAGTTACCTTAGCCACATTCTCAAGAGGATGATCCTAAACCATCTTCATGCATGCAAGGCTCTGCAACATTGCATTGTTATGCTTGCATCCGTAAAACAGGTATATTCTTCCATATAATATTTTGTATTGCAGATATAAAATATTTTTCAGCGAGTTAAAATTAATATATAATACTCATAACCCCCCCCCCCCTCCCCCTCAGCTTGTCTCGCTCTTAGACTAGACTTTTTTCTCTTTATTAAATAATATACAATATGTCATATATGCATCATATTGTATATATGCTATATAGTTAGCTCCAGCTAACACAACCTCTCGTCACAGTGAGAGGTTGTGTTAGCTGGAGCTCTGACTGTAGTAATATTATTACAGCAACAATGGAAAGATTAGTGAAGGAACTGGTGAATCTAGTTGGAGCTCTGAGGACAGAGTTGGATTCGCTACGGGAGGAGGTACGACAGCTGAAACAACATCAGGAAGAAACAAAGAAGGCGACCAGTGTTAAAAAGACCTCGTCTTGGCAAGTTGTAAAGGACAGGGGTCTTAAGAAGACCTTGGCAAAACCGACACCTAATACCCTATGGACTTCTAACGCATTTGATGTGCTAGAGGACGAGTGCTGTGGTGAACCTTTAGTTCAACAAGGAGGCAAAGGCAAAGCAACGAGGAACATTGAAGCGCAGGTCCCTCAAAGTGCCCTAAAAGAAAAGCGAATTTTGGTTGTGGAAGATTCCCAGATAAGGTATTTAGACAGAACGTTTTGTGCCAGAGATAAAGGAAACAGGTTAAGGGTTTGCAATCCGGGAGCTGGAATTGGTGATATTGTTGGAAACATGAACGATATTATGACGGGAAATGGGAACAAACCCATTATTTGTATTAGTGCAGGGGGTAATGATGTTGGGCGAGTTAGGAGTGAGGAACTAATACAGAGATTCAAGACAGCAATAGAATTAGTTAGGAGCAAGGAAGGAATCCCGATCATATGTGGCATTCTTCCAAGAAAGGAAGTGGGAAATGAATGGATGTCGAGGGCACTTGGTGTCAATTGTAGGCTGGAAAGATATTGCAAATCTAATGCAATATCTTTCATAGACAACTGGGAACACTTTTATGAAAGGAATGAAATGTATGCTCGGGATGGGGTGCATCTATCGAGGGCTGGGGTTGTTGCTGTTGCGAACTCGTTGGAACCAGTGGTTAGAGGTGTTTGTTTGGGTTTAAACTGTTAGTAGATAGAGGTATGGGAATTGATTTGGAGGAAGGAGGTAATAAAAGTATGTGTTTGGGGGAGAAAGAAATTGGCAAAATGATCAGGGAAATTGAAGGGCCTCAAAATAACAATTCACTTAGGGTATATTACACTAACAGTAGAAGTCAAAGAAATAAAATAAACGATTTAAATGCTCTTGTCTGCACAGAAAAAAAAAGATACTATCGCGCTTACCGAAACGTGGATGAATGTAGAAAATAGAGAACTATTATCTGAATATCAAATAAATGGATTTAAACTATTTCACACAGATAGGTATATTAGAAGAGGAGGGGGAGTAGCCATATACGTTATGGACAATTTGAAATGTAATCTCAAAGAGGGAATCAAATCTGAGCCACACACAGAAACTATTTGGATAGAATTAAACGAAAAAGCAAATAATATTATAATAGGAGTTATATATAGGCCAGCAAATTTAGACAGAATGGAAGCAAAGCATCTATGGGATGAAATATCTAGAGCATCTAGTTCTAACAGTATTTATGTCATGGGTGACTTTAATTTTAGTGGAATAAACTATTTGAATAAAACAGGGAATAATGAAGCAGAAGATTTTCTAGAATTAATTGACGATTGCTTTCTTACGCAACACATTAAGGAACCAACGCTGGGAAAATAATATTTTAGATTTAGTGTTAACTAACAGGGAAACACAAATTAAGGACATCGAAATAGGGAATGAGCTAGGGAACAGTGATCATAAAGAAATCAGATTTAGCATAGAATGGAATAGATCTGTAGGAGAAAATTCTGTTAAAGTACCTGATTTTCGAAAACCTAATTTCAATAACCTAAGAAATTTATTGGGTCAAATAGATTGGAAAGTCTTGGGTATGGGGTGTGGGCCGGTCTTAGAGCTAGACGTGAACCCAGCGATAGGTGACGTAAAAGGGGTTTTCGATGTGGACTCAATATATAACCTATTTAAAAATATTCTAAGTGAAGCCCATGAATGTAGTATACCATATAAATTGAATAGATCGAATACTAATGATCCAAAGTGAATAACAAAGGATCTGAAGAACCTTATTAGTAAAAAGAGAGCGTGGTACAAAAGGATTAAGAATGGGGAAGTCAGTTTATAACAGGAATTCGTACAACTGGTTAGAAATACTAAAAAGATATAAGGAAAGCAAAAAGAAACTATGAAGTTAGCATAGCAGAGCAAGCAAAGAGAAATCCTAAAGTTTTTTTTCAGTTATAGCGGACAAAGATTAGGGAGAGGATAGGTCCTTTAAAAACTGAGACAGGTCAAATAACAGATAAAGATGAAGAGATGAGTAGTATTTTTAATAAATATTTTATATCTATATTTACTAAAGAGGAACTTAACAATATGCCTTCAGCCGAACAAGTATATGTGGGCGTGGACGAGGACAGGTTGACTAGTTTAGCAGTTACCAGGGAGGATGTAATTAAACAAATAGTTAAACTCAAACCAAACAAATCCCCAGGGCCGGATGAAGTGTTTGCCAGGGTGCTTAAAGAATGCTAAGAGGAGCTTTGCGACTCACTGTCTACCATATTTAATAAATCAATAGAGTTAGGCAGAGTTTGCTTTTTTAGTTATGGAAAGTTGCTAATGTGATACCAATTTTTAAGAAAGGAGATAGATCACTTGCGTTAAACTATCGACCAATTAGCCTAACGTCTATTGTGGGAAAGTTACTTGAATCGATAATTGCAAATAAAATTCGTCTTCATCTTGAAAAAAACAAATTAATAAATGAGTCGCAACATGGTTTTACAAATGGTCGTTCATGTTTAACAAATTTGCTATTTTTTTATTCCAGCATAGTTGAGGAAGTTGATAGTGGTAAGGATTGTGATGTTGTGTACCTTGACTTTAGCAAAGCTTTTGATACAGTGCCACATGAAAGACTGATTAAAATAATAGAGGCTCATGGTATTGGAGGTGCTATATTAAGTTGGATTAGGGCATGGCTAAGTTGGATTAGGGCATGGCTATTCAAAGGAAACAGAGTTAGTATAAATGGGGTTAAGTCAGGGTGGGAAAATGTTGTAAGTGGAGTGCCTCAGGGCTCTGTCTTGGGCCCTCTGTTGTTTATAATATATATCAATGATTTAGATTCAGGTTTGAGTAGCAACATTTGCAAATTTGCCGATGATACGAAAATCGCCAGGGAAATTAACACGGAAGAAGACTCACTATCACTTCAAGTTAAGAACATAAGAACATAAGAACAAAGGTAACTGCAGAAGGCCTATTGGCCCATACGAGGCAGCTCCTATTCTATAACCACCCAATCCCACTCATATACTTGTCCAACCCGTGCTTGAAACAATCGAGGGACCCAACCTCCACAATGTTACGCGGCAATTGGTTCCACAAATCAACAACCCTGTTACTGAACCAGTATTTACCCAAGTCTTTCCTAAATCTAAACTTATCCAATTTATACCCATTGTTTCGTGTTCTGTCCTGTGTTGATACTTTTAATACCCTACCAATATCCTCCCGGTTATGTCCATTCATCCACTTGTAAACCTCTATCATGTCACCCCTAACTCTTCGCCTTTCCAGTGAATGCAACTTAAGCTTTGTTAATCTTTCTTCATATGAAAGATTTCTAATTTGGGGAATTAACTTAGTCATCCCACGCTGGACACGTTCAAGTGAATTTATATCCATTCTATAATATGGCGACCAAAACTGAACTGCATAATCTAAATGGGGCCTAACTAGAGCAAGATATAGCTTGAGAACCACACCAGGTGTCTTGTTACTAACGCTGCGATTAATAAATCCAAGTGTCCGATTTGCCTTATTACGAACATTTATGCATTGATCCTTTTGTTTTAAATTCTTACTAATCATAACTCCCAGATCCCTTTCGCAATCCGACTTCGCAATCACAACACCATCTAGCTCGTATCTTGTAACTCTATCATCATTACCTAACCTCAGAACTTTACATTTATCAGCATTAAACTGCCTCTGCCAATCCTTTGACCATTTCAAAACCCTATCTAGATCAACTTGAAGTGATAGTGAGTCCTCCTCCGAATTAATTTCCCTACCGATTTTCGTATCATCGGCAAATTTGCAAATGTTGCTACTCAAACCTGAATCTAAATCATTTATATATATTATAAACAACAGAGGTCCCAGGACAGAGCCTTGAGGCACTCCACTTACAACATTTTCCCACTCTGACTTGATTCCATTTATACTAACTCTCTGTTTCCTTTGGTATAGCCATGCCCTAATCCAGCTTAATATAGCACCCCCAATACCATGAGACTCTATCTTTTTAATCAGTCTTTCATGTGGCACTGTATCAAAAGCTTTGCTAAAGTCAAGGTATACAACATCGCAATCCTTACCACTATCAACTGCCTCAACAATGCTAGAATAAAAGGATAACAAATTTGTTAAACATGAACGGCCATTTATAAAACCATGTTGCGACTCAATTATTAATTTATGTTTTTCAAGATGAAGACGAATTTTATTTGCTATTATAGATTCGAGTAACTTTCCCACAATAGACGTTAGGCTAATTGGTCGATAGTTAGACGCAAGTGATCTATCTCCTTTCTTAAAAACTGGTATCACATTAGCAACTTTCCAAAACTCTGGCACTCTGCCTGACTCTATTGATTTATTAAATATGGTTGACAGTGGGTCACAAAGCTCCTCTTTGCATTCTTTAAGCACCCTGGCAAACACTTCATCCGGCCCTGGGGATTTGTTTGGTTTGAGTTTTACTATTTGTTTAAGAACATCCTCCCTGGTAACTGCTAAACTCGTCAACCTGTCCTCGTCCCCACCCACATAGACTTGTTCGGCTGAAGGCATATTGTTAAGTTCCTCTTTAGTAAATACAGATACAAAATATTTATTAAAAATACTACTCATCTCTTCATCACTATCTGTTATTTGACCTGTCTCAGTTTTTAATGGACCTATCCTTTCCCTAGTCTTAGTACGATATAACTGAAAAAACCCTTTAGGATTTGTCTTTGCTTGCCCTGCTATGCGAACTTCATAGTTTCTTTTTGCTTTCCTTATCTCTTTTTTAACATTTCTAACCAGTTGTACGAATTCCTGTTCTAAAGTGACCTCCCCATTTTTAATTCTTTTGTACCAAGCTCTCTTTTTACCTATAAGGTTCTTCAAATTCTTTGTTATCCACTTTGGGTCATTAGTATTCGATCTATTCAATTTGTATGGTATACTACGTTCCTGTGCTTTGTTTAGAATATTCTTAAATAAGTTATATATTGAATCCACATCGAAATCCCCATTTAAGTCACCTATCGCTGGGTTCATGTCTCGCTCCAAGACCGGCCCACACCCCATACCCAAGACTTTCCAATCAATTTGACCCAAAAAATTTCTTAGGCTATTAAAATCAGCTTTTCGAAAATCTGGCACTTTAACAGAATTTTCTCCTACTGGTCTATTCCATTCTATGCTAAATCTGATTTCTTTGTGATCACTGCTCCCTAGCTCACTCCCTATTTCGATGTCATTAATTTGCGTTTCCCTGTTAGTTAACACTAAATCTAAAATATTATTTTCCCGTGTTGGTTCCTTAATGTGTTGCGTAAGAAAGCAATCGTCAATTAATTCTAGAAAATCTTCTGCTTCACTATTCCCTGTTTTGTTCAACCAGTTTATTCCGCTAAAATTAACATTACAAAACATTAACATTACAATTAACAAACACATACTTTTATTACCTACTTCCTCCAAATCAATTCCCATACCTCTATCTAATAACAGTTTAAACCCAAACAAACACCTCTAACCACTTCTTCCAACGAGTTCGCAACAGCAACAACCCCAGCTCTCGATAGATGCACCCCATCACGAGCATACATTTCATTTCTTCCATAGAAGTGTTCCCAGTTGTCTATGAAAGATATTGCATTTGATTTGCAATATCTTTCCAGCCGGCAATTGACACCAAGTGCCCTCGATATCCATTCATTTCCCACTCCCTTTCTTGGAAGAATGCCACATATGATCGGGATTCCTCCCTTGCTCCTAACTAACTCTATGGCTGTTTTATACCTCTGAATCAGTTCCTCACTCCTAACTCGACCAACATCATTTCCTCCCACGCTAATGCAAATAATGGGATTGTTCCCATTACCAGCCATAATATCATTCATGTTGTTTATAATATCACCAATGCCAGCTCCGGGATAGCAAACCCTTAACCTGTTCCCCCTATCTCTAGCACAAAACGTTCTATCCAAATACCTTATCTGGGAATCTCCCACAACTAATGTTTGCTTAGGTACCTCCTTTACTTTCTGAGGGGCCTGCGCTTCCTTTCTCTTCGTTGCTTTCCCTTTTGCGCGATCCACAGTCTCTCCACAGCACTCGTCCTCCAAAACGTCAAATGAATTAGAAGTTGCTATGGCGTTTGAAGGCGGCTTTATCAAAGTCTTCTTAAGGCCCCTGTCTTTCACAACTCTCCAAGACGAGGTCCCTTTACTGCTGGTCTCCTCCTTCGTTACTTCTCGTTGTTCTTTCAGCTGACGCACCTCCTCCCGCAGAAAGTCCAACTCTGTCCTCAGGGCTCCCACTAGAGTCACCAGGTCCTTAACTACAACTTCCATATTGCAATGATAATATAACAACACTCGTTATCCCCTAACCCCTAACTCTTCACCTTTCCAGTGAATGCAACTTAAGCTTTGTTAATCTTTCTTCATATGAAAGATTTCTAATTTGGGGAATTAACTTAGTCATCCAACGCTGGACACGTTCAAGTGAATTTTTATCCATTCTATAATATGGCGACCAAAACTGAACTGCATAATCTAAATGGGGCCTAACTTTGGCAAGATATAGCTTGAGAACCACACCAGGTGTCTTATTACTAACGCTGCGATTAATAAATCCAAATGTCCGATTTGCCTTATTACGAACATTTATGCATTGATCCTTTTGTTTTAAATTCTTACTAATCATAACTTCCAGATCAGTCAGGTGCAGTCACAGTGAGAGGTTGTGTTAGCTGGAGCTCTGATTCTAATAACATTATTATTGCAATAATGGAAGGATTAGTGAAGTATTTGGTGAGTCTGGTTGGAGCTCTGAGAGCAGAGATGGATTCCCTGCGGGAGGAGGTACGACAGCTGAGACTTCGGGAGGAAACGAAGGAGGAGGCCAGTGTTGACGGGACCTCATTAAGAAGAACTGACGGGACCAATAATAAGAAGACCTCGTCTTGGCAAGTTGTGAAAGACAGGGGTCTTAAGAAGACCTTGGCAAAGCCGACAACTAATAGCCTACACCTAAGGACTTTTAACGCATTTGACGTATTAGAGGACGAGTGCTGTGTTGAACCTGTCCTTCTCACAGTAAGAGGACGGATCCCGGAGAAACTTGACCTTGGAATCTGGGGCGTGTTCCAACACAGGCCTTACACCCCAGAACCCCTAAGATGCTTTAGATGTCAGAGATTTGGGCATCACAAAGATGGCTGCCAACGCCCAGTGAGGTGCGGAGTCTGCAGCCAGCCCCATGATACAAAAACATGTATTGATAAATTCAAGGCAAACCACCCTGTTCAGGCAAAATGCCCAAAATGTTCCAAGGCACATCATGCCTGGAACTTGAAATGCCCTGAAAGGCTCAAAAGGCTTCAAACGAACCTTACCACGCCTACAGCGGAGCCGAAACCCCCACCAAAACGAATACCAGCTCCCATGCCCACTAAAACCGCGTGGGGTCTACCCATTCAGGAAGAGGGGGCACACGGCCCTTCACCATCGGCCATGGTGAAGGGTGAGAAGACAGTACAGGACAAAAAGAAAGATGGAGGACACAAGAATCATGTTCAAAGCAGTCGGCCTCCCATTTTATCCAGCAAGCACACTGAGGCCAATAGGAGTAGCAATTCCAGTGTCAAAGTTACCACCGAGAAGGGTCTAAAAGCTACTAGGCCCCAAACCTGCACAACATTAAATAGTGCTCCCACTGAACTGGACGCTCTCTGGCCAATGCTCAAAACTTTGGTCACTGAGTTGATCGAAAGTCTGCTGTCTTCACATGGAATCAAGCAAACCACAGAGACTCGGAAGACAATTGAGCCCAAGCTCAAAAAATTCGAAGATGTAATATCCACACCGTCAAGACAGCAGGGCAGGAGACACCCCCATAAAAAACAGATAGAGTCCAGCTCGTCGGAAAGCGACATTGATGAGTCAATTTCAGGTCCACTAAGAACCTACACACCAATTCCAACTTCCATGGCGTGTTCATCAGACTCCATGATACCACGGAATTATCAGCAAATTCCAAGAACCTAGAGGTCTAAACATCCTGCAATGGAATGCGCAAGGGCTGCGCACTAAATTGCAACACTTGCAATGTATAGCAGCAACCAAGGGCATAGACATCCTGATACTACAGGAAAGCTTGCTTCGAGCCGGATTAGAACCTAAAATCTCAGGCTATCGAGGCTTCTTCCTTCCATGGATCAATGGGCAATCCAGGGGATGTGCAATCTATGTAAAATGTGACCTGATCTCCAAATCCATAACCAGCCCACCCAATTGTGGAGCAGGGACAGAGGTAATGGGAGTCACCATTGAGCTAAGACACGACAAACTTGAAGTGTTCAATGTGTACAGGTCTGCACAAGTCGAAATGGATCTCTCTGTGTTATTTGGACACACGACAACAACAAACACAATCATTTGTGGAGATTTTAATGCCCATTATCGATTGGCACTGGGCTCGAACAGAACAAATGAAGCCGGCATACACATTACACATCTACTGGACTAGCTTCCAGAAATACAAATCCTAAACAAGAATGAACCTACCCACATCCAAGGAGGCAGATTAGACCTAACCTTCGTTTCAGCCTCGCTAAGAGATGCAGCAACATGGTCAGTTGAGCCCACACTCACAAGCGACCACTATGGGGTCCAAATTGATCTTCAGTTAGACCTACCCACCCCACCTCCGCCTCCATCTGAAGCCTGGAACTTTGCTTTAGCAAACTGGGACCGATTTCAAAACCTCATATCAGAGTGGCAAAGAAACTATGATCTTCCCAAAGACATTAATCAGGCAGAACAAGAATTTGTCAAAGCGATTCAAAGTGCAGCCAACCACTCAATCCCACTGAAAAAACAGTCCACCGGACACAATAAAGATCATTGGTACTATTGCGAACGTGTCAAAGAACTCAACCATAGACTCAATAGAACAAGAAAGCTATACAAAAAGCAGCCAAGTGACCGCAACAGGATCTTACTTTGTGAGGTCAAGGAACATGTACATCGAGAGACCTGACAAATAAAAAAACAAAAGTGGCTGGAATGGTGTTCACACCTGAATGAACACACCTCTCTCGGAGAGATGTGGCAGCAAATTCACCGGGCCAAAGGGAATAAAACGCCTAAAGCTCCACACCCCAAGGATCCTCAACAGGAAGCCGAAGTACTGGCAACCAGGTTTGCAGAGAGAGCAGCCAGCAATCAACTTCCACCAGATGTATTAGCAGTACAGACCGGACTAGAGGAAGAAAGGTGGCACAGAATCCTTACAGCATGTGAAGAAGTCTCTGACACTAATGCCCCCTTCACACTGGATGAGCTCAATCGGGCTAAGAAAAAATCCAAGGATACATCCCCTGGAGCCGACAAAATAACCTATAAAATGATTAGAAACCTCGGCCCAGAGGGAGACGCTGCATACCTAAGGTTAATTAATTTAGCCTGGACTTCTCAAACTAGACCTTCTGCTTGGAATAGAGCAGACATAGTGCCGATCCCAAAACCCAAAGATCCAGCTAATCCCAGGCCCATCTCTCTCCAAAGCTGTGCAGCCAAGACGGCTGACAGAATGGCACTCAACAGACTGGAGTGGAAAATGCCTCAACTGCACCATGATATGTATGCCTATAGAAGAGGGGTTGGCACAGTGGAATGTATTACAACTCTGTTAGCCCACTTGAATGACAGACCAGGAATGCTGATATTCCTGGACCTCGAAAAAGCCCTTGAACTGGCTAGCGCCCCAGCTATTCTCTGCTGCCTCATTGACAAAAAGGTCAGAGGCAACCTGCTCTCCTGGACCAAAAACTGTCTCATAAACAGAGAAGCAAAAGTAAAACTTCATGGCACAGTCTCTGAGTACAAAAGACATGAAAATGGTACACCGCAAGGAGGTATTCTCAGCCCTCTTCTCTTCAACTGTTTAATGGAAAGAATAATGAGGTTGAAACTTCCACATCACTGCAGGCTGCTAAACTACGCGGACGACTTTGTCATCATAAAAGGAAGGGATGCGGCGCGCCTTGCACCCAAATGCTTAGACTGCATCAGTAAAGAGGCAAAACAGATTGGGATCAAACTCAACCCCTCAAAGTCAAAGGCCATGCCCATAAAAATAGCGAAGCCCAACGTCCAACTCACAGTACAGGGTCAACCAATAGAATGGGTCGACACCTATCAGTACAGGGTCAACCAATAGAATGGGTCGACACCTATCAGTATCTAGGAATCATCCTGGACACACACATGAATTTTAATGCTGAGGTCACTTACTTGAGAGAGCGAACTGCGGCCCGGACGGCAATCCTCAGGTCGCTAACCTCCCTTTCTGGAGGAGCCAATCCGCAAGTCCTTCGCACATACTATGTACAGGCAGTCAGATCAGTGATCGATTATGCCGCACCTGCATTCACAAATCTATCACACCAACAGTGGAAAAAGCTTGAAGTTGCCCAAAACAATGCTATGAGAGCTGCACTGGGAGCCCCCATGTGGACCAGGCTTGAAACTCTTCTTGAGTTTCTGAAACTGAAAGGCTTGAGACTGGAGACGGGTTTGCCCTCTCTACAAGAAAGAATATCACAAAGGACAGCTACAATTATCAGTAAGATAATTATTTCTTCTGATCCAATCCCAGTACGGCAGGCTTTGGTGGTTGGACTAGGCCAAAACAATGGAAACTCTTGGGTTGCAAGAGCAGGAAAAGTCCTAAACAGACTACATTTAAAAAACATGATTCTTGTTAGAGAGGGTGATCATCCACACCCAAATTACGCTCCTTCCGCACCGTGGGGAGAGCCTACTTTCAAAATAGTAATAGAAAGTCTCCCAATGAAAAAGGCTGCCTATGATCCGACAATCCTAAGGCGCATAATAGAAGAGCAAATGTATAGCATAGCAGTAGCAGGAGCCACCCACATCTTCACAGACGGATCGGTGGACACAGAATATGAGAGTGCTGGCGCTGCTCTTTGCACGACCAGCGTACAGGCATATTGGAGACTGGGAGGACTAGTATCATCAACCCAAACTGAGCTGTTTGCCATACAACAGGCATTCGCATATGTGATTGCACAAAACACTCAAAATGCAATCATACACACAGAGTCAAAAGCTGCATTTCAAATACTAGGACAAAAACAGTGGAAAGATAATGTGGAAATAATTACCACCATTTTGTATCTTGGAGCAGTCGCTAAAGGCAAAGGACTCAACATAACTTTAAACTGGATCCCATCCCATATTGGAATCCCATTAAATGAAAAAGCTGATGAAATTGCTAAATTGGCAACTCGTCATCCAGTGATACATAAAACAATTCAACCCAGCCTAGAGAACATAAAAAACATTATCATAGCTTCGTATAATGAACCATTCTATAGTATTCACTTATTTAGAGAAATTAGCCTTTATTCATTTTGTATTAAAATTGTATTGTATAATATTACTGGGTACAATATCAAGAGTATTCTAATTATTGAGTTAAGTCACCATCAGTGACGTCACGAATCAGATCTAAGTTGTAAGGCGGAGTGACCTAGGTCATAGGTCATAGGTCATCAGAGTTGACATGTCCACTATTTCTCAAAGTTCAAATAACCATTTTGGGGATCGGGAACAGCTCTGTCGTTAGATGCTTGTGTAATTTAATTTCAGTAAAATAATTCAACCAGTCTGGATCAATTCAGTACAAACAGAGGTTAATTGTTATAACTTAAACCTTGCTTGTAACTTGGTAAAACTTAGACTATGCGGAAGGATACAATGCTCTAGTCTGGGGAAGACCAGACGAGGAGAGATTAGTGTGGACTCGAGATTAACTGGGAGAGGTCAACCATCTTACCTCTCCCCCAAGACCAGCCCCAACATCTGAGCTGGTCGCCCAAGGTAGAGTTGCTTTATGAGTTCTTATAGGGATAGTCAATTCATTGCCGTTCAGGTCAAGTAGGGAGTGATAACTATTTAGATTTTGTTTTAGTTTTTCTTTTAATAAATTAATTAGTTAATATTCTGCATTTTTATTATTTCCATGTGTATGTTATATTTATGTGAAATTGTCCTGGTCACGTGGTCCACACGAGGCAGAGTTGAATTGGGCGCCGATTCTAACATCGAATCGGAATTCATCATTCCCGTTTAATTAATTCCACACTCAAGTTCCCAAGGTTATGTTATAGTGGGGATCAAGCCCCAAGGTTGATTAATTAGCATGATCGATCCAGACCTCGATCATTGCTCAGTGTTACTGGTCTGGTGGTGGCGGCGGAGGCGACTCTAGGGTTTTGCTCAAAGCCTAGGTCATACGGGTCGTAGAATCCTAAGTCGGTCAATCGTCTTAGGACCACGTGGCGTGGAGTCGGCTTTAGTAAAAGTTTTGGAGTCCCTTGTAGAGAATAAAAAGTAAGAATACGGGTAGAGGGGGAGAAGAAGGTAAGACGAGAAACCCTCCCCATGTTACAATGGTGCACAGCGGTGGTTTCAACAATTTTGTTTGAAATTGTTGAAAAGCTCACGCGTCTAGCCATTCGAACACGTGCGTGGATGCTAGGGAGACAGCCGCGGGCCAGGATTAGCAGTGCGCCTCACAACAGTGCGTTTGAGTGGGGATTAGCGAATCTTGGGTCATGCGGGCTGATATGATTAAGGTTTAGTTAGTAAGATTAGGCTGTTAAGATTTATTGAAAAGGAGTCCGCTCCGAGTTGATTGGACTGGGTACCATACTCGACCCATTGCAATTAATTCAGAGGTGTTGGGAGCCGCCATACTCTCAACAGCAGTTCCTTGTGGGCTGTCTGGGCGTATTTATCTGTGGGACGCCAGGAGATAGTCCGAGGGCGTTATTAGACGACCCAAAACGCTAGGAAAAACGTACATCCGTGAAGGGCGTTGCGGCCTCCGAGGGACGGACTAGTAACCTACCTAGCAGCGATTCAACAACTAAGTGATCGCACACTTAGTGGAGGTTGAGTCGTCCCTAGTCTTAATTGTTGCTGAAAGCTGCATGTCGCTCTGTTAGAACCTAGATGGTCGAGACCCCTAGGCTAGGTGTGGTACGGCGAGCCGGTAGGAGCAATTATAAGATTAAGTCGAGTGTATTTTTGAATTACGTATACGTAAATTTATAAAGTAATTCCTTTTAATTGCGTTGTTCTAGAGATTAATATTTGATTCCCTAAATTCAATCCCCGGATAAATGTTTTTCCCAAGTGTTAGTATTTTCTTGTATATTAGGCTAGGTGCATACAGTAAGCTTTGCTATTCCCTGTTGTATTAGTCTAAGTCAGAGGCGTTGTTGCTAGAGTGTAGTTAATCCTCTGGACTTAGGGCTATTGGTCGGTCACTATAGTAAGTGTAGGAGTTTGTTAAGGGATAGTAATTTTCGTGTAAATGGTTTAATAGAGCTTGTGGATATATTTCTCAGTATTTCGGGATAAGTTTTCGGCTAAGCCAACGTCGGAAAGTCGTTAACTGTAAGTAATTTGTATTCGCGGGTCATGTATATGATCTGGGTATCATTAGGATTCCCCAGTCGATCCGGATGATATTATTCTAGTGTTTACCAGTAAGACGGTAGGATTGTGTTTTAGACTTAGAATTCTGTTCAGTAGAAACGTGGGTATAAATTGGATAAGTTTAGATTTAGGAAACACATAAGAACATAAGAACAAAGGCAACTGCAGAAGGCCTATTGGCCCATACGAGGCAGCTCCTATTTATAACCACGCAATCCCACTCATATACTTGTCCAACCCGCGCTTGAAACAATCGAGGGACCCCACCTCCAGCACGTTACACGGTAATTGGTTCCACAAATCAACAACCCTGTTACTGAACCAGTATTTACCCAAGTCTTTCCTAAATATAAACTTATCCAATTTATACCCATTGTTCGTGTTGATACTTTTAATACCCTATTAATATCCCCTTTGTTATGTCCATTCACCCACTTGTAAACCTCTATTATGTCACCCCTAACTCTTCGCCTTTCCAGTAAATGCAACTTAAGCTTTGTTAATCTTTCTTCATATGAAAGATTTCTAATTTGGGGAATTAACTTAGTCATCCTACGCTGGACACGTTCAAGTGAATTTATATCCATTCTATAATATGGCGACCAAAACTGAACTGCATAATCTAAATGGGGCCTAACTAGAGCAAGATATAGCTTGAGAACCACACCAGGTGTCTTGTTACTAACGCTGCGATTAATAAATCCAAGTGTCCGATTTGCCTTATTGCGAACATTTATGCATTGATCCTTTTGTTTTAAATTCTTACTAATCATAACTCCCAGATCCCTTTCGCAATCCGAATTTGCAATCTCAACACCATCTAGCTCGTATCTTGTAACTCTATCATCATTACCTAGCCTCAGAACTTTACATTTATCAGCATTAAACTGCATTTGCCAATCATTTGACCATTTGAAAACCCTATCTAAATCAACTTGAAGTGATTGTGAGTCCTCCTCCGAATTAATTTCCCTACCGATTTTCGTATCATCGGCAAATTTGCAAATGTTGCTACTCAAACCTGAATCTAAATCATTTATATATATTATAAACAACAGAGGTCCAAGGACAGAGCCCTGAAGTACTCCAGTAACAATATTATCCCACTCTGACTTAACCCCATTTATACTAACTCTCTGTTTCCTTTGGAATAGCCATGCCCTAATCCAAGTTAATATAGCACCCCAATACCATGAGCTTCTATTTTTTTAATTAGTCTTTCATGTGACACTATCAAAAGCTTTGCTAAAGTCAAGGTACACAACATCACAATCCTTACCACTATCAACTGCCTCAACTATGCTGGAATAAAAAGTTAGCAAACTTGTTAAACATGAACGGCCATTTGTAAAACCATGTTGCGACTCATTTATTAATTTATGTTTTTCAAGATGGAGACGAATTGTATTTGCAATTATTGATTCGAGTAACTTTCCCACAATAGACGTTAGCCTAATTGGCCGATAGTTTGATGGAAGTGATCTATCTCCTTTCTTAAAAATTGGTACCACATTAGCTACCTTCCATGACTCTGGCACTCTGCCTGACTCTATTGATTTATTAAATATGGTAGACAGTGGTTCGGAAAGCTCGTCTTTGCATTCTTTAAGCACCCTGGCAAACACTTCATCCGGCCCTGGGGATTTGTTTGGTTTTAGTTCTTCTAATTGTTTAATTACATCCTCCCTGGTAACTGCTAAACTAGTCAACCTGTCCTCATCCCCACCCACATAGAATTGTTCGGCTGAAGGCATATTGTTAAGTTCTTCTTTAGTAAATACAGATATAAAATATTTGTTAAAAATACTACTCATCTCTTTGTCATTATCCGTTATTTGACCTGTCACAGATTTTAATGGACCTATCCTTTCCCTAGTCTTAGTTCGATATAACTGAAAAAAACCTTTAGGATTTGACTTTGCTTGCTCTGCTATGCGAACTTCATAGTTTCTTTTTGCTTTCCTAATCTCTTTTTTAACAATTCTAACCAGTTGTATGAATTCCTGTTCTAACTTGACTTCCCCATTCTTAATCCTTTTTTACCAAGCTCTCTTTTTACCTATAAGGATCTTTAAATTATTTGTTATCCACTTTGGGTCATTAGTATTCGATCTATTCAATTTGTATGGTATACTACGTTCCTGTGCTTTGTTTAGAATATTCTGAAATAAGTTATATATTAAATCCACATCGAAATCCCCTTTTACGTCACCTGTCGCTGGGTTCCCATACCCCATACCCAAGACTTTCCAATCTATTTGACCCAAAAAATTTCTTAGGCTATTAAAATCAGCTTTTTGAAAATCTGGCACATTAACAGAATTTTCTCCTACAGGTCTATTCCATTCTATGCTAAATCTGATTACTTTGTGATCACTGTTCCCTAGCTCACACCCTATTTCGATGTCATTAATTTGTGTTTCCCTGTTAGTTAACACTAAATCTAAAATATTATTTTCCCGCGTTGGTTCCTTAATGTGTTGCGTAAGAAAGCAATCGTCAATTTATTCTAGAAAATCTTCTGCTTCACTATTCTCTGTTTTGTTCACCCAGTTTATTCCACTAAAATTAAAGTCACCCATGACATAAATACTGTTAGATCTAGATGCTCTAGATATTTCATTTCATAGATGCTTTGCTTCCATTCTGTCTAAATTTGGTGGCCTATATATAACTCCTATTATAATATTATTTGCTTTTTCGTTTAATTCTATCCAAATAGTTTCTGTGTGTGGCTCAGTTTTGATTCCCTCTTTGAGACTACATTTCAAATTGTCCCTAACATATATGGCTACTCCCCCTCCTCGTCTAATATATCTATCTGTGTGAAATAGTTTAAATCCATTTATCTGATATTCAGCTAATAGTTCTCTATTTTCTACATTCATCCACGTTTCGGTAAGTGCAATAATATCTATTTTTTCCGTGCAGACAAGAGCATTTAATTCATTAATTTTATTTCTTAGACTTCTACTGTTAATGTAATATATCCTAAGTGAATTGTTATTTTGAGGCCCTTTTCTTTCCCTGGTCATTTTGCCAATTCTTTTCTCCCACGAACTCATACTTTTATTACCTCCTTCCTCCAAATCAATTCCCATACCACTATCTACTAACAGTTTAAACCCAAACAAACACCTCTTACCACTGGTTCCAACGAGTTCGCAACAGCAACAACCCCAGCCCTCGATAGATGCACCCCATCACGAGCATACATTTCATTTCTTCCATAGAAGCGTTCCCAGTTGTCTATGAAACATATTGCATTTGATTTGCAATATCTTTCCAGCCGGCAATTGACACCAAGTGCCCTCGACATCCATTCATTTCCCACTCCCTTTCTTGGAAGAATGCCACATATGATCGGGATTCCTCCCTTGCTCCTAACTAATTCAATGGCTGTCCTGAATCTCTGTATTAGTTCCTCACTCCTAACTCGCCCAACATCATTACCCCCTGCACTAATACAAATAATGGGTTAGTTCCCATTTCCCGTCATAATATCATTCATGTTTTCAACAATATCACCAATTCCAGCTCCCGGATAGCAAACCCTTAATCTGTTCCCCCTATCTCTGGCACAAAACGTTCTGTCTAAATACCTCACCTGGGAATCCCCCACAACCAAAATTCGCTTCAGTACCGCCCAAACTTTCTGAGCAGCCTGAGGAGCCTGCGCTCCGCCGTTCCTCGCTGATTTTCTCGCAGCTGGCGCACTACAGCACTCGTCCTCCAACACGGCAAATGAATTTGCTGTCCTTAGGGCGTCTGTAGGCGGCCTTGTCAAGGTCTTCTTAAGACCCCTGTCTTTCACTACTCTCCACGATGAGGTCTCGTCAACACTGGTCTCCTCCTTCGTTTCCTCTTGAAGTCTCAGCCGTCGTACCTCCTCCCACAGGAAATCCATCTCTGCTCTCAGAGCTCCAACCAAACTCACCAAATCATTCACTACCAAACTCACCAAATCATTCACTAAGACTTGGGTAAATACTGGTTCAGTAACAGGGTTGTTGATTTGTGGAACCAATTGCCGCGTAACATTGTGGAGGTGGGGTCCCTCGATTGTTTCAAGCATGGGTTGGACATGTATATGAGTGGGATTGGGTGGTTATAATAGGGGCTGCCTTGTATGGGCCAACAGGCCTTCTGCAGTTGCCTTTGTTCTTATGTTCTTATCCCTTTCGCAATCCGACTTCGCAATCTCAACACCATCTAGCTCGTATCTTGTAACTCTATCATCATTACCTATCCTCAGAACTTTACATTTATCAGCATTAAACTGCATCTGCCAATCCTTTGACCATTTCAAAACCCTATCTAGATCAACTTGAAGTGAAAGTGAGTCCTCCTCCAAATTAATTTCCCTACCGATTTTCGTATCATCGGCAAATTTGCAAATGTTGCTACTCAAACCTGAATCTAAATCATTTATATATATTATAAACAACAGAGGTCCAAGGACAGAGCCTTGAGGCACTCCACTTACAACATTTTCCCACTCTGACTTGATTCCATTTATACTAACTCTCTGTTTCCTTTGGTATAGCCATGCCCTAATCCAGCTTAATATAGCACCCCCAATACCATGAGACTCTATCTTTTTAATCAGTCTTTCATGTGGCACTATATCAAAAGCTTTGCTAAAGTCAAGGTACACAACATCACAATCCTTACCACTATCAACTGCCTCAACTATACTAGAATAAAAAGATAACAAATTTGTTAAACATGAACGGCCATTTATAAAACCATGTTGCGACTCAATTATTAATTTATGTTTTTCAAGATGAAGTTGAATTTTATTTGCTATTATAGATTCGAGTAACTTTCCCACAATAGACGTTAGGCTAATTGGTCGATAGTTAGACGCAAGTGATCTATCTCCTTTCTTAAAAACTGGTATCACATTAGCAACTTTCCAAAACTCTGGCACTCTGCCTGACTCTATTGATTTATTAAGGGGGCTTATTACGGGTTTCGTAAAAATTGTTCAATTTGTTTATAAATTTATTTATGAAATGGTTATAGAAAGGGCTGCAACTGGTCCAAGTTTCAGCATCACACCCTAAACAGAAAAGGAGAAAAAAAATACACGACGTATTATGCAACGAATTTTCAACATTTAGTCTTAGTACGATATATCTGAAAAAACCCTTTAGGATTTGCCTTTCCTTGCCCTGCTATGCGAACTTCATAGTTTCTTTTTGCTTTCCTTATCTCTTTTTTAACATTTCTAACCAGTTGTACGAATTCCTGTTCTAAAGTGACCTCCCCATTTTTAATCCTTTTGTACCAAGCTCTTTTTTTACCTATAGGGTTCTTCAAATTCTTTGCTATCGACTTTGGGTCATTAGTATTTGATCTATTCAATTTGTATGGTATACTACGTTCCTGTGCTTTGTTTAGAATATTCTTAAATAAGTTATATATTGAATCCACATCGAAATCCCCATTTAAGTCACCTATCGCTGGGTTCATGTCTCGCTCCAAGACCGGCCCACACCCCATCCCCAAGACTTTCCAATCAATTTGACCCAAAAAAATTCTTAGGCTATTAAAATCAGCTTTTCGAAAATCTGGCACTTTAACAGAATTTTCTCCTACTGGTCTATTCCATTCTATGCTAAATCTGATTTCTTTGTGATCACTGTTCCCTAGCTCACTCCCTATTTCGATGTCATTAATTTGTGTTTCCCTGTTAGTTAACACTAAATCTAAAATATTATTTTCCCGTGTTGGTTCCTTAATGTGTTGCGTAAGAAAGCAATCGTCAATTAATTCTAGAAAATCTTCTGCTTCATTATTCCCTGTTTTGTTCAACCAGTTTATTCCGCTAAAATTAAAGTAACCCATGACATAAATACTGTTAGATCTAGATGCTCTAGATATTTCATCCCATAGGTGCTTTGCTTCCATTCTGTCTAAATTTGGTGGCCTATATACATAACTCCTATTATAATATTATTAGCTTTTTCGTTTAATTCTATCCAAATAGTTTCTGTGTGTGGCTCAGTTTTGATTCCCTCTTTGAGACTACATTTCAAATTGTCCCTAACATATATGGCTACTCCACCTCCTCGTCTAATATATCTATCTGTGTGAAATAGTTTAAATCCATTTATTTGATATTCAGCTAATAGTTCTCTATTTTCTACATTCATCCACGTTGCTGTAAGTGCAATAATATCTATTTTTTATTTTTTTCTGTGCAGACAAGAGCATTTAATTCGTTAATTTTATTTCTTAGACTTCTACTGTTAGTGTAATATCCCCTAAGTGAATTGTTATTTTGAGGCCCTTCTCTTTCCCTGATCATTTTGCCAATTCCTTTCTCCCACAAACACATACTTTTATTACCTCCTTCCTCCAAATCAATTCCCATACCTCTATCTACTAACAGTTTAAACCCAAACAAACACCTCTAACCACTTCTTCCAACGAGTTCGCAACAGCAACAACCCCAGCTCTCGATAGATGCACCCCATCACGAGCATACATTTAATTTCTTCCATAGAAGTGTTCCCAGTTGTCTATGAAAGATATTGCATTTGATTTGCAATATCTTTCCAGCCGGCAATTGACACCAAGTGCCCTCGATATCCATTCATTTCCCACTCTCTTTCTTGGAAGAATGCCACATATGATCGGGATTCCTCCCTTGCTCCTAACTAATTCTATGGCTGTTTTATACCTCTGAATCAGTTCCTCACTCCTAATTCGACCAACATCATTTCCTCCCACGCTAATGCAAATAATGAGATTGTTCCCATTTCCAGCCATAATATCATTCATGTTGTTTATAATATCACCAATGCCAGCTCCCGGATAGCAAACCCTTAACCTGTTCCCCCTATCTCTAGCACAAAACGTTTTATCCAAATACCTTATCTGGGAATCTCCCACAACTAAGGTTTGCTTAGGTACTTCCTTTACTCTCTGAGGGGCCTGCGCTTCCTTGCTTTTCGTTGCTTTCCCTTTTGCGCGATCTGCAGTCTCACCACAGCACTCGTCCTCCAAAACGTCAAATGAATTAGAAGTTGCTATGGCGTTTGAAGGCGGCTTTATCAAAGTCTTCTTAAGGCCCCTGTCTTTCACAACTCTCCAAGACAAGGTCCCTTTACTACTGGTCTCCTCCTTCGTTACTTCTCGTTGTTCTTTCAGCTGACGCACCTCCTCCCGCAGAGAGTCCAACTCTGTCCTCAGGGCTCCCACTAGAGTCACCAGGTCCTTCACTACAACTTCCATATTGCTATGATAATATAACAACACTCAGGAGCTCCGGTTAACACACCCTCTCACTGAGACTATCTGCGCCTGACTGAGACTATCTGCGCCTGACTGCCACTTTCTTCATATGAAAGATTTCTAATTTGGGGAATTAACTTAGTCATCATATGCTGGACATGTTCAAGTGAATTTATATCCATTCTATAGTACAGCGACCAAAACTGAACTGCATAATCTAAATGGGTCCTAACCAGAGCAAGATATAGCTGAAGAACCACATCAGGTGTCTTGTTACTAACGCTTCGATTAATAAATCCCAGTGTCCTATTCGCCTTATTACGAACATTCATGCATTGATCCTTTTGTTTTAAATTCTTACTAATCATAACTCCCAGATCCCTTTCGCAATCCGACTTCGCAATCTCAACACCATCTAGCTCGTATCTTGTAACTCTATCATCATTACCTAGCCTCAAAACTTTACATTTATTAGCATTAAACTGCATCTGCCAGTCTTTTGACCATTTTAAAACTCTATTTAGATCAACTTGAAGTGATAGCGAGTCTTCTTTCGTGTTAATTTCCCTACCGATTTTTGTATCATCTGCAAATTTGCAGATGTTGCTACTCAAACCTGAATCTAAATCATTTATATATATTATAAACAACAGAGGTCCCAGGACACAGCCCTGAGGTACTCGACTAACAACATTATCCCACTCTGACTTAACCCCATTTATACTAACTCTCTGTTTCCTTTGGAATAGCCATGCCCTAATCCAACTTAGTATAGCACCCCCAATACCATGAGCTTCTATTTTTTTAATTAGTCTTTCATGTGGCACTGTATCAAAAGCTTTGCTAAAGTCAAGGTACACAACATCACAATCCTTACCACTATCAACTGCCTCAACTATGCTGAAATAAAAAGTTAGCAAATTTGTTAAACATGAACGGCCATTTGTAAAACCATGGTGCGACTCATTCTTTAATTTATGTTTTTCAAGATGAAGATGAATTGTATTTGCAATTATTGATTCAAGTAACTTTCCCACAATAGACGTTAGGCTAAGTGGCCGATAGTTAGACGCAAGTGATCTATCTCCTTTCTTAAAAATTGGTACCACATTAGCTACCTTCCATAACTCTGGCACTCTACGTGACTCTATTGATTTATTAAATATGGTAGACAGTGGCTCGGAAAGCTCCTCTTTGCATTCTTTAAGCACCCTGGCAAACACTTCATCCAGCCCTGGGGATTTGTTTGGTTTTAGTTTTACTAATTGTTTAATTACATCCTCCCTGGTACCGGCTAAACTAGTCAACCTGTCCTCATTCCCACCCACATAGACTTGTTCGGCTGAAGGCATATTGTTAAGTTCTTCTTTAGTAAATACTGATATAAAACATTTGTTAAAAATACTTCTCATCTCCTTGTCATTATCCGTTATTTGACCTGTCTAAGTTTTTAATGGACCTATCCTTTCCCTAGTCTTAATTCGGTATAACTGAAAAAAGCCTTTAGGATTTGACTTTGCTTGCTCTGCTATGCGAACTTCATAGTTTCTTTTTGCTTTCCTAATCTCTTTTTTTAACATTTTTAACCCGTTGTATGAATTCCTGTTCTAAACTGACTTCCCCATTCTTAATCCTTTTGTACCACGCTCTCTTTTTACCTATAAGGTTCTTCAAATTCTTTGTTATCCACTTTGGGTCATTAGTATTCGATCTATTTAATTTGTATGGTATACTACGTTCCTGTGCTTTGTTTAGAATATTATTAAATAAGTTATATAATAAATCCACATCGAAATCCCCTTTTACGTCACCTGTTGCTGGGTTCATGTCTCGCTCCAAGACTGCCCCACACCCCATACTCAAGACTTTCCAATTTATTTCACCCAAAAAATTTCTTTCGCTATTAAAATCAGGTTTTCGAAAATCTGGCACTTTAACAGAATTTTATCCTACAGGTCTATTCCATTCTATGCTAAATCTGATTTCTTTGTGATCACTGTTCCCTAGCTCACTCCCTATTTCGATGTAAATAATTTGTGTTTCACTGTTAGTTAACACTAAATCTAAAATAATATTTTCCCGCGTTGGTTCCTTAATGTGTTGAGTAAGAAAGCAATCGTCAATTAATTCTAGAAAATCTTCTGCTTCACTATTCCCTGTTTTGTTCAACCAGTTTATTCCACTAAAATTAAAGTCACCCATGACATAAATACTGTTAGATCTAGATGCTCTAGATATTTCATCCCATAGATGCTTTGCTTCCATTCTGTCTAAATTTGGTGGCCTATATATAACTCCTATTATAATATTATTTGCTTTTTCGTTTAATTCTATCCAAATAGTTTCTGTGTGTGGTTCGGTTTTGATTCCCTCTTTGAGACTACATTTCAAATTGTTCCTAGCAAATATGGCTACTCCCCCTCCTCGTCTAATATATCTATCTGTGTGAAATAGTTTAAATCCATCTATTTGATATTCAGCTAATAGTTCTCTATTTTCTACATTCATCCAAGTTTCGGTAAGTGCAATAATATCTATTTTTTCTGTGCAGACAAGAGCATTTAAATCGTTTATTTTATTTCTTAGACTTCTAGTGTTTGTGTAATATACTCTAAGTGAATTGTTATTTTGAGGCCCTTCAATTTCCCTGATCATTTTGCCAATTCTTTTCTCCCACAAACACATACTTTTATTACCTCCTTCCTCCAAATCGATTCCCATACTACTATCTACTAACAGTTTAAACCCAAACAAACGTCTCTAACTACTGGTTCCAACTAGTTCGCAACAACAACAACCCCAGCCCTCGATAGATGCACCCCATCGCAAGCATACATTTCATTTCTTTCATAGAAGTGTTCCCTGTTGTCTATGAAAGATATTGCATTTGATTTGCAATATCTTTCCAGCCGGCAATTGACACCAAGTGCCCTCGACATCCATTCATTTCCCACTCCCCTTCTATTCCCCATGCTTGTCAGAACTTCAGTTAAGTTGTGATCTGAGTAACAGGTATTTGTAATCATTATGTGCCTGATCAATTCATCATTATTAGTGAAAATGAAGTCCAGCATATTCTCCTTTCTAGTTGGTTCTACTATTTGCTGGTTTAAGGCAAACCTGTCGCACATCTGTAGCAGGTCATTTGCATGTACCTGTTCATTTAGGCTAAGTAGTGTAAAGTATGCCTAGAACCGCGCGCACCACCTGCCCAGGTGGCTCTATTAGAGTCAGCTGGGCAGGTGGTGCGCAGGTGTCTAGTCGCACATGGTTTTGGAGGGAATTTTCCCGGAAGTTTGGCGCGTGTCGGACGCGTGTGTGCGTCTGGTGTTATGGTATGTGGTCAGGAACGAGGGGAAGACATGTTGTTGGGTGCCAGGTGGTGCGCATCGTCGTAGTCGCAGCGCGTCGCTCTAGTCACAAAGGGTTTGGGGGGAATTTCCCGGATGTTATGACGAGTGTCGGAGGAATGTGGTGCACGCGGTTCTAGTTCTCGGGGGTTTGGGTATGTGGTCAGGAAAGATGAGAGTTCATGTTGTTGGGGGTGTAGGAGAGTATGTGGGCTATGTGGTATAGTAAGAAATACATGGAAAAGCGTTAAATATGTATGTGTGTTTGTCATAGACTTAATCCTGTGTGACGATAATAGTTTGATGATAGTAATGTAAGTAGAGGTTGAGGGGATCCAACATAGTGGATATGTTGTTTGGGGAGGGAGAGGAGAACCCCCATACCTGAGAGGAAAGCCTGGACGTCCATTAGCTTCCCCCTACAGGAAGTCGTAAGTGTTGAGGGGTAAGAGAGAGAGAGAGAGCAGCAGCCTCCTGCGGAAGTGACCCATTTGCCTTAAAGGCTTTTCGATGTCTTCAGAGTGGAGATGTTCATCCCACCACGGTTCCCCCTCTACTGCGGATTCGTTAAGGAGGAGCGAGGTCATACTCCTGCCGACAGACCCGCACCTGCCAACCATCAATCACTCGCACCCCTCATCCCCCCCGCTCCCCATACCATCAACCATTGTTCTGTGCAAACCCTTTTAGTATTTTTTCTGTTAATATGTGTAAGCTATATCGTAACGTGATCAACATGGTGAGAGCAATAAACGAGGGAATTTTTAGGAAAGTCATTAAAACAATTTTCAGCTAAATATGGAACGCATTTTATTAAATATGATTCTTCCTCCAATCGAAACAAGTTCACTACTGTGATTAGTGACGAGAATATTAGCTCTGCAACGGGGCATAAAAACATTAGTAGAGTTACATTATCATTTGGAACCGCTTTTGGGAAAGTGTTGGGCGTAGTTCCAGAAATAGAATATGACATATTCGCAAAACGTCAGTATGCCTCGAGTGTAGTTAACACATGTCTATTCCCACCAATGCCTAGAGGAGGAGTTGATATTCTGTGTGTTTATTGCGATAGAATCTCTTCTACTAGATATGGAAACCAGTCTGTAAATATTTTGGATGTAATCTCCCTAAATGGAAGTGATAACAGCAACAATAAAAAACTATATGTGCGTCTTAACACTAACATGATAAACAGCGTCAGCATCACTATTAGGGATCAAGATGGTAACCCAATACATTTCGATGAACGTGGGTGCACCATAGCTGTCTTGCATGTACGCCCCGTTGCAGGAGGTATATAACACCAACGCTTTCCCACCACTCCTCATTCGTCTGAAACAAGCGGAGAAATGCGTGTCCACTTTATTCCCCCCTCTGTTGAGGAATTATACATTCTGTTAACCCCTCCTAGAGGTGGGGGAACTGATGATATACGGATTTTCAACAGCAGTAGACGTTATACGCGAGGAGGAGGAATATTTTCCTTTTTAAGCGGGATAGCGCGTCGAGCAGCGCCCTTTATCATGAGGATTCTGGCCCCGGCTGCGCTTAGCTTGGGGCAGAACGTACTAGACGACATTAATAATGACAAACAAACTTTCAAACAATCTCTTAAGAAACGCGGAATTGAAACATTGAGAGGAGTGGGGAAGCAAATGATAGGTGGAAGAGTGCAGAAAAAGAATAAAGAAACAAAAAAATTAGTAAACATCAAACGTTTTACTAAAGCGAAATATAATGATGTGTTGTCATAACTTCTTCTCACTCGGTTGGTGTTGTCTAAAGCGCGAACATGGCCGGATATAACGCTCTAGGCCTCCAGGTGCCATTAGAACACTATACAGCTGCTGTTAGTGAAGCCTTTCCTAAAGTATTTTCCCCTCGATTGGTAGAATCAACAATTGCCAGCAGACAAACGGTGGATGTATTACCTGTGAATTCTGGGGTCAATAATAAGTTTACAGACACCTATCTGGAATTCATCATCAAGGGAGTGAATGGGCAACTGGTGGATTTATCATCTATAGCTTTGGAGTTGTCTATTGATCTAACTGAAGAAGATGGAATAACGTCTTTAGGAGACGCTAAAAACGTTTCGTTGGTGAATGGATTATCGCAAACTCTATTCAAATCCGCTATTGTGTATTTAAACGAAACAGTAGTTGAAACCAGCTCATTATTCTCATTCTGGTCATACGTAAAGTTATTACTTACGATTTCTGGGTGTAAGGCTAACCGCTATGATAAACTGTCACAGTTTTTTAACCGAGTCGATCCTGGTAAAATTGAAGCTGGTTATTTCACTAACGCCTCGGCTGGTGAGAAGCAACGGATGACTGATATGAAAACGAGTGGCGTGAATACTTGTTTTAAACTAATGCTGGATGTCACATCAGTTAGTGAATACGTTTTGGATAATGTGGACATCAAGGGTGCGGCTCGAACTTCAACCTGATAAGTGGCTTATACTGAGCGATAATGAACACGCCAATTTTAAATACAATATCAAGTCTACACGTCTATGGGTGGATCGGGTATTGCCATACCCTGAAGGATTAGTAGCCATTAATAAAGCCATGGTGCAGAACAACTCTCCTATTACGTATACTTTAATAAAACTTTATACAAAACGTATATATTGGGCACAGGTCAGTGCTCTATAACAATGGACCAGCCGTGGGGGACTGTTATACCAGAACATTTATATATGATCATCCTTGATATGGAGGCGGTGTCTGGTGCATATAATCGCAATCCGCTTTATTTGGAAAACTGCGAGCTTAGTAAAGTATTAATATCGCAGAATAGCACTAATATTGTCAATATTGGGTGCGACTTCCCTCATAACTGCGCCAAGTTGTATTACACAGCATTACAAGCCTTAGGCTTCGATAAAGACAATATATTATCTTATGACACATATGTGAATGGTGGAACCATACTGGCCTTTAATTTACAACCCGAGGATATAGATGACACCATCCCGATTGAAAAAAGTGGTATTCTGCGGATTGCTTTGGAATTTAAACGCGGTGTGGCTAGAAATAAAGTCATTCTAGTTTATGGGTCTACAACAGGTGTGATCAGCATTAACGCGGATCGTCGCGTTATTTGCGATACGCGAGGATAAAATACTAATATGAATTGTTTGGAAATAAATGAGGCTATCAGAAGTAATTTAGGTGATAAGGTAGACTATCTAGGATGTTTCCTAGCTGATGACATAAGGAAAATATGGATAAAAATACATTAAAAAAGACCTGTGGTGTTCATAATCAACACTCTGGAGTCTGGTTCTCGTAATAAAATGGGCCATTGGATAACATTCTATGTAAATATGGATGAAGGTAGAAGCGAGATTGTTATACTAGACAGCTATGCCAATCCTGCAATAGGATCTTATTCAAGATATTTCGAAGAGTTTATGTCTTACTTCCAAGACTATACCCTATATATTATGAAGAAAAGGATTCAATCCTTGAATAGTTACTTCTGTGGGAATTACGTCGTTTATTTTGCATATCATTTTTGCAGACTAGGCTTAGAGACCGCCCTGCTTCACTTTGATGAAGCATTTAAATATGGTCAATTTCGCAAGAATGATGAAAAAGTGTTGAAATTCAATTATGCTCAGATGAAAATGCCTGTGTGTAAGCAAACATTCTACTTAAACGGTAGTGATGCTGAGTGTGAAACGCTGTGTGCCGAAGTTGGCTAGGATGATAGTGCGGTGAGTAATACTTTATGTTAGGATTGAATGATGAACATAATAATGTCTGTATTTATGTTTACAGCATTGACAACAACAACAAAACTAATAACCTTTTCCCCTTTCTACAGATTGACTGATTGACCAGCGTGTCGGGAAGGTTCGTTGGAGTGGATGAATGACTCCCAATCGGTCTGTCTACTACCTAAACCCATTCTACAGATTGGCTGGTTGACTAGCGTGGTGGGAAGGTTCGATGGACTGAATGAAAGCCTTTCCCCATCTGTCTGCTAGCTAAACCACCAAGAAGAAGTCTTATTATTATTATTATTATTATTATTATTATTATTATCGTTGTAAATCGCTTAAGTGTTTAATAAAGAAATAAATTTATATATAATGTGTTTACTTTTCCCTCGTTTATTGCTCTCACCATGTTGATCACGTTACAATATAGCTTACACATATTAACAGAAAAAATACTAAAAGGGTTTGCACAGAACAATGGTTGATGGTATGGTATGGGGAGCGGGGGGGATGAGGGGTGGGAGTGATTGATGGTTGGCAGGTGCGGGTCTGTCGGCAGGAGTATGACCTCGCTCCTCCTTAACGAATCCGCAGTAGAGGGGGGAACCGTGGTGGGATGAAGATCTCCACTCTGAAGACATCGAAATGCCTTTAAGGCAAATGGGTCACTTCCGCAGGAGGCTGCTGCTCTCTCTCTCTCTCTTACCCCTCAACACTTACGACTTCCTGTAGGGGGAAGCTAATGGACGTCCAGGCTTTCCTCTCAGGTATGGGGGTTCTCCTCTCCCTCCCCCTCCCCCTCCCCCTCCCAAAACAACATATCCACTATGTTGGATCCCCTCAACCTCTACTTACATTACTATCATCAAACTATTATCGTCACACAGGATTAAGTCTATGACAAACACACATACATATTTAACGCTTTTCCATGTATTTCTTACTATACCACATAGCCCACATACTCTCCTACACCCCCAACAACATGAACTCCCATCTTTCCTGACCACATACTCAAACCCCGAGGACTAGAACCGCGCGCACCACATTCCTCCGACACACGTCATAACATCCGGGAAATTCCCCCCAAACCCTTTGTGACTAGAGCGACGCGCTGCGACTACGACGATGCGCACCACCTGGCACCCAACAACATGTCTTCCCCTCGTTCCTGACCACATACCACAACACCAGACGCACACACGCGTCCGACACGCGCCAAACTTCCGGGAAAATTCCCCCCAAAACCATGTGCGACTAGACACCTGCCCAGCTGACTCTAATAGAGCCACCTGGGCAGGTGGTGCTCGCGGTTCTAGGCGTACTTTACACTACTTGCATGGGCATGGTAGTCTTGTGTAGAGTGTGGGGTAGAGTGTGGTGTAGAGTAGCATGTGTAGTGGGTGGTGTAGTGTAGTGGCGTTTGGACGCCTGGTGTTGAGTGTGGTGTTGTGGAGTACATAGCGGCACAGGAGGCCAGGTGGTGGTGGGTACGGTGAGTATCGGTGTAATGAGGTCAGGTGCGTCAGGACGCAGAGCCTGGCTGTTGAGAGACGTGGTGTTATAATGAGGTCGTCAGTGGTTGGGTTGACCAGAGGTGATGGTGTGTCGGAGAGGGTAAGTCTTATGGATAAGATTATAATGTAGAATTTCAAAATTTCAGGTGTTGGTGGTTGCAGTGGGCGAGCCAAGTAGATATACTAATTTCTCATTAATTAAGTTGTTACAGGAATCTCGCTAGAGGCGAGCCAGTGTCAGTATGATGCTTTAGTGATGTTAGTTGTGAAATGATTTTAATGAGGTATTTATTGTGATAATGTATGTGCATGTATATACTGTATATTACCTCATCGGCACCATTACTGAGTGTTAGGCTTGAGAAGGTCCCCCGGGATCATGTCACAGAGCTTCAGGTAGAGTAGAAGGGAAGCCATGAGGCTACACTCAGTAATTCTAGAAAAAAAGGGGGGAGGAAGTGAAGCCAAAGTGACATTATAGGCGAAATTCGCCCCCTGACATCAAAGCAGGGATAAAGGCCAGCTGCATTGGCTTTGCAGCTGCGCTCAGGCTATATACGGGGAGAGAGTAAGGAGCCGAGGGGGTGTTATGTAATAATAGGGTCGTGTTGGAAATTTCCAACACTAAATACAACACTGTTGTATTCTCATTAATTACTATTAATTCTACTAATCATTGTAGTGATTAAAATTAACCCAACGTAGAGTTTACATGTACTAATAATTACATCTGTACAATAAGGCTAGAATTCTCACGTCACCCGACGCCAGTATTGCGTCAGATTCCATTGTAATAAACACATTTATATCCAATGTGTCTGAGAATTGAATTTGATTCTCTATAAACAACGGTGTTCTGTGTGATAATTAATTACAGATAAACTGATCTCCAACTAAAGCCAAATAGAGCGTTTATAGTTATAGCTGTTATCTAGTAATAAAATTAACGTCACGCGTGAATGCCCTGGAGAGATTATAATTCTTCTCCATTGTTCGTTTACTATCATAAAATGGGCAAATAATAATATTTAACTCCTCCAAATAATAAACCCGTCCTAACCCGAGCATTTCAAGCACAAATGCGAGAAATGATAATATCCCTAACAAATAATTTGTTTAACAAACGCGGGACGCGGAGCGGGGCGGAAGAGACGCCAGTCCACGTGTTGAAGCGCTCACGAGTAGACGTGTTCACGTGGTGCTCACGAGGAGACGCCATTACCCAGCCATCAGGGTAGACGCTATCAAATCTCCAGAAGAAAGTCGCCACTGTGAGGTGTGAAGAACCCTTGCAGACAATACCTTCACCTGGTGTCACTGTCATTTACTGAACCTGTTAAATTTGGTTCTATGTAACTCCACGTGACCGGCCAGTGAAGCGCGTCAGTATCTAGGATAGGCTAGACCGGAGCCTAGGACGCGACCTTCGGCAAGCCTTAACTTACACAGTGCCCATATTAGCTAAGTACCTTGATCCTTGTTTGATGCATCAGATAGGGGGTGGGTTTATAGCTGGGTAGCTTGTCGTGACGACGTATGACAACTAAAAACAACAGATTATTATTTTCCTGATGTTTAATCTCGTTTTCTTGAATATAGATTTCTAGTAGTTTAATTTGTTACTACTGAAACTAATTTGATTTACAGCGTGGGCGAAGAATTCTCCGAGCTGTCATTTCTCATGTTAATCACCTCCCAGTGTTCCATGACGAGTCCAGGGGAATCAGAAGATGAGTCGTAACTAACTTCTAAGGAATTGTCATTAAGCTAAGATTTCTTTGTATTCCTTGATTATTATCTGTACTCTTTTACATGCAGAACCCTGGTCATTGGATTAACATGTGTTTATTATAATTATTATTATACATATTCATAATCTATGTTCCCATTAATGATAACGATGATGATTTCATAAATATTCATAGGATTAGATTATTATACATTGGACTGGTGAACGAACCACACTAGTTCCTGGACGTACTGAGTTCCAGTAATACCCCCCCCCCCCAATGAAGGTGTTTGAGGCTTTGATTCATTTAATTATACAGCCCATTAATTATTTCTATGATCATATTCTCTAGTATTTTATCCATAGTTACTGGTTCATCTAGAATTTTCTAATGATCATATTTTCTCAGTTTCCCTCTTTTACTATAAAAGTGGGTGGTCCTTCGTAATTGAATTTACTATATTAATATTTAAATAATTAGAGTCAAGCCCCAAATGTCCCACAGGTCGAGCCAGGGTGTTCCGAGGGAATATTTTGCAGGTACAGCGGTCGGGAAGATGTGAATACAGGTGGACACACTCTGGGCAGATGGGCCAAGAGTAATGTGCTACAGCTGTGGCGAGTACAGCAAGGAAGGATGACCAGAGAGCTGTGAGGTATCTACAGCGTTCTGGGGTTGGTGCCCTGGAACGAGACGGCAGCATAGACCCGAGGGGACATGACCCTGGGGTAGGAATCTTCGTTGCTCTGGAGGCCAGGATCACGTTAGCTCAGAGCAACGATGGGACATTGACAACATTCACCAGGCTGGACAGCCTGGGTTTTGTCTGGGTCATGGAGTATCTATGACCTAGCAACAATGGGACACGAAGACAAGAGAAGTGATGCTGCCAATTGTGGAGGAGGCCAGTGAAACATTGTGTGATCATTGTAAGCCCTTATGTCAACAGTACAGAGCAAGATGTTAAATTGTTATTAACTTGTTACTAAGGATGAAGAACCATAGATATATATGTGTTGTGTATATATATTAATGACTAATGTCATTTCTGTTTAAGTACCAGCATTCTGGTCCATGTAATTTTATGGTTATGTTTGTATGTAATTATATGTCAGCAGTTTAGGTATATGTGCATTGTTGGAGATGGGAAAAATTATTACAGACTATTTTACCTATTCTATGATGTGAATATAATGTATATGTTGTAGAAGTGTTGTGAGTCATGTCGGGGAACATTTTAAATTAGTTCATCGGGTGCATGATGAACTTATTGGATGAATTTTTAGTTGTACATATATGGTGGGTGCATCCTCCAGGTCCTTGCACCAATGGAACCATTGCAATGATGCATATGGGGACATATGCGTGTTTAAGGAGGGGAGTGGTGTTGTAATCCACAAGTTAGGGGGGATTATTAGCTAGAGGATCATTACTACAACACTGAACGAATGATGATTGGAAGTACATGTTAAGTAGACAGACTATGGATCACATATCTAAGAAAGGTCAAGGGATTAAGACCGCAGCTGCTTAGCCAAATTAATAATTCCTGGAAAGAGGACTCAGGCTTCTAGGGATAAAGTTAATCAGATTATACCTTCCTTGAGAGGCGTGGTGAAATGTTTGAGGCCATTACTGACTGGAGACAGTCTTATTGTGGGAGTGGAACTGGCAAGTCCTCCAAGGTCTCCGTTTGTGGCAGCAGCGAAGTGTAGCAGACAGCTATGCGAGAGCCTGATGTGATCTTAGCTGAGTGACCAAGTTAAGTCTGCAGTATGTGAGTATTGAATGAAAGACTAACCGGGTGTGGAGCGTTGTAGTAATCATTCCGTATTAGGGACTTAGGTGGAAGTTACGAGTGCAAGTGGTGACCGCGGAGGTCAAGTGGTCTATGGGTATTGGAAGTGTATTTACCTAATAGAGTATGTTAATATGTTATTATTTGTCAGTCTATTCTTTGTAATTAAATGACAAAACCCGACGGCCTTTAAATACCTTCCATATGTTCACTCATTGTGTTCCAGTACAAACCTAGTGGTACGCCTCAAGGGTCTGGTGTGTGTAGGAGTACACGGTGATAGTAACGGTTGCTGAGGCAAGGTGTTATGTGTTGTGTAATCCCTGTGTTCGGAATGAACCGGGGTTCAGCGTCACGACACCTTCGGCTTACACAGGAAGCTCACACTCGGGCTCACACAGGAAGCCTAGCATCGGGCTCACACAAGAAGCCTAGCCTCGGGCTCACACAGGAAGCCTAGCCTTGGGTCATGTTCCAGGGAACATAGTGTGAGGGAATCTAGATTCCCTCAGCTAGTTTTCCTAGTTTCTAGATTAGGCTAGTCGCTCTAGGGACTCGTAGAAACTGAAGCTTTCAAACTAACATATACTTGTGGGGTGTTAAATGAAAGCTTATGGTAAGGACTATCGGTTGGGACTGGTTAGAGGTCTGTGATTGCTCTGTAGAGAGAATTACAGAAATTTTCCTGTTTCTGTGAAATAAGATGGGAGTTGAGAGTGAAGTGGTGTAGGGAGGTACTTGACTCTCCCAACGGTTTTACAGGGGGGGGGAGGGACAGTGGGGTGAACGTTGCCTTCCCCCCCCCCCACCATGTGAGACAGTATGCCACTGTCTTTTAGGCCTCCCCCTCCTTGTGACGTCACCGGATGCCTGAGGAAGTGATTGGTTTAGGCACCTGTGCTCCAAGCCGAGTTTTGGCGCGAAGAGCTGTGGTTGGAAGCGGCACGAGGGAACAGTGCCGACTTTGTGCTGATTGGTCAAGACAAAGTAGGGGGGGAGATATGGGCATTTGAGTTTCCCTGCCCGCGGTAGAGTCAGTTTGAATTGGGCGGCAAGCGGAGGAAGTGACTGGTGGAGGTGGCAGGCCTGCTACCTCCACCCCCGTTAATCGCTTCTGTCATCCAAATTACTCATCGAGCATGGCACTCCTGCCATCAGGGGGTTGTGTCAAGGCCCAATTGACGTGAATTGGGGCCAAGGATTTACGGAAGGAACAGTAAAAAGCTAAAGAGACAGTTGACAGTGTTCACCCATGAGGCAGCTGGCAGAGCCTCATGGTGTAACAGGTGGTTTGAATAACCTGTCTAGTGTTGTTGGACAATTGGCGGAATCGAGCAGGGCCTCCTAGTGTAATTGTGGTGAGATTACAGGCCCATGTTGGACTTTGAGTTCCGCCAGGCGGCGTCAGTGTGGGGACGCCGCCGGCCATTGTCACCCCAGTGTAGAGCAAGGCAATCTCTGGTTTGCTGGAGTTGTTGGTGATTCCTCACCACGTGTGTATGCCCGGGGGCCACCCCCAGGCCACCCCGGCCACCCGTCACATGGCCCGGCCGCTCGGCCCGGCCACTCGGCCCGGCTCGGCCAACCCCGCCTGCCCACGCGCTGGCTACCCCAGGCCGCCCGCGGCTACCCGCGCCGCCCACCTTGGCCAGCTGCCCGGGGGGCCACCCCAGGCCACCCGCATGGCCAAACCCCCACCCCACCCCGCGCACCAGTTCAGCCGGGTGGGGTGCTATGACGTCATGCTCTACCCGTGGCCACCTCCTTGGGCTACTTGGCTACTTTCCCGGGACAGCCTAGGGCCACATCTTGTCGACGCATGAGGAGCAAGCTAAGTGTTGACAGCTAGAGTGGTAGTGACCTGGGAAATGAGTAAAAATGAGGAGGTTAGACGTGAGTAAAATTTATCATTGTGTACAGTGTGATGAGTACCGGTGGAAATTCCCGGTAAGAGTTGTCTCAGAGCCTCGCCAGGCTAGGGAAGCAGCTGAGAGACAGCTGTCTGTAGCACGTCCAGGTGACTGGTAGGGCGGTACCTGGAGATAGATGTTGTACACGGGACCACATTGTAGTTATATATGTATATATATATATATATATATATATATATATATATATATATATATATATATATATATATATATATATATATATATGTGTGTGTGTGTGTGTGTGTGTGTGTGTGTGTGTGTGTGTGTGTAGACTGACTCGAGTATGTAACCGGTCAGTGTAGAGATTTACCATATAAGTGATCCAGCCTGTCGATTCTATATAATCGTTCAGACTGGATTAATGCCATAGAGTACCGTAGTTAATTGTATCATTAGAGGTAGGCAGGCCAGGTTGCAGGGATGTCAGTGGGTACCCTGAGGTCTGTGTAGTTAGTTACATTTACCTGATGATATAATTTTCATTGATTATGTGAATGCCATTTCTATGTGTTCATTTGCATGCTTTATGTGCTATGTTGTGTGGTAAGTCAGTAGATGTGATTGCTGACTGATTGCCTAATGATGTCATTAGCATGTGGAGTATGCTGACTGCATCATTATGTTGCAGGTTTGTGCAGTGTTGTTATCAGTTTATACGGTATTGCTGCCCTCGGAACTGTGTTGAGGGTTTAAGGGACCTCTAGGATTATTCAGGGGAATTCACAGTCCTTAATGAGAGCAGGCAATTGATGGGTTAATTGCCTTGCTGAGGTAAGAGTGTGTTCACAGTAGTCCTTTGCAACGGTTGCAAGATAAGGGGGGGCAGTAATATTGGTATACTCTTGTGTGTTGCACAACCGTGTGTCATTATTGTGTGGGCACAGTAATTAACGAGTTGCAGTAGCCGCAACCGTATGTGGGCAGTGCATTTGTGTTGTTGCATGCCATTGTAGTGTGACCTATGTAACACTGGGGTTACTTTGTTTCTTTAAGTTGTGTTGAGGACTTAAGGATTCAGTGAGTTAATAATTCGGGAATTAACTGCATAAGGGGTGCACACTTATTGTGGAGTGAGTGAGGGCTGTTATGAGAGAGAACAGCGTTGAGCTTGGGTGAGATACGTCTCGGGAGCAATTAATTGTCTGTGTGACAACTAATTGACCACTCTAGCTAATTATGTAATTAGCCTTCTCATCATGAATTCACGTAGTGGGAGAGGATCTGTCAGAGTCTGTCAGTATTTGTGTTAACGTAATTTGCTTGAGACTAATTACCTTTCTGGGGTATAGCAATTAGTGGCTCATGTTAATTAGTGGAGTAATTAGCATCTGGAGAGCTCCGATGACTCGGTAAAGCGAGGTCATGGAGCTAGCATAAATCGTTGTATTAATCATATCCTGTCTGAGGACAGTGGATTAGTGGCACATCTTGATAATTAGTGGAGTAATTCCTTTAACTTTAATTCCTTTAACAGTAACTCCTTTCCCGTGAATTCACAGTGTTTGATAAGACCTGCTTAGGCAGTGCGGAGTGAGACGTATTTATGGATGATTAATTATCGGTCCTGGTGACAGTTAATTAATTGATCAGAGCTAATTAGGGTAATTAACACTCACTAGTAATTTTTTGACACAGATTGTTGAGAAGCTACCAAGTTAGGGTAGGCTTAGTTAACATAACTCAATGGGGATGTAATTAGTGGTCCGTTTGACCTTAATTGAGGATTACTCACTGAATACTTGCTAGGAGTCAAGTGTGATGTAATATAAGTTTGAGTTATTGTTAACAAGAGAGACAAGTGTTAATGATTAACGTAGAGTATCATCATGATGTTGTACCATTGTAATAACGACATCAACCATATTATTCCACCAGAGTTCTGCATATTACGATTAAATGTTGTGGTGATCTTGAAATGACGGCTGTTCTTGGGAATTCGAATTCCAATTCATAGCGCCACATCAAATATAAATATTTGATTGTGAGAACCCGTCGGTACCCTTTATTAGTTTAACGTCCTGTTTAACTAGGAGGAACCAGCGGCCTATTGTGGACAGGTTTTCACCCCTAGTGGTGGAGGCCTGGCGGTTTGCTCCCGCTTTTCCTTTTTCTATTGGACTCATGCTTAACTGCCGTGAGCAGCCTTTAAACTTGTAGTCCACCTCCTAAGGGAGGTAGGCGTAGAAAAAAATCTCACACATAGCATTAAGAACCTGCCCGAAACGCTACGCGTGCTAGTGACTGTACACGAATGTAACAACTCTTGTATATATATAAATAAATACAGATAATATAAGCATAGTATATCTTCCTTAATTCTTAACTAAAGCTTAGCTTGGTGTTTAGTAATGGTATAAGAGTACCGCTATCACCGTTGTAATAATGGAAGCTGCTATCACCATTGTTATTACCATTGTAATAACGGAAGCCACTATCACCATTGTAATAACGGAAACCACTATCACCATTGTAATAACGGAAGTCACTATCACCATTGTAATAACGGAAGTCACTATCACCATTGTAATAACGGAAGTCACTATCACCATTGTAATAACGGAAGTCACTATCACCATTGTAATAACGGAAGCCACTATCACCATTGTAATAACGGAAGCCACTATCACCATTGTAATAACGGAAGCCACTATCACCATTGTAATAACGGAAGCCACTATCACCAATGTAATAACGGAAGTCACTATCACCATTGTAATAACGGAAGCCACTATCACCATTGTAATAACGGAAGCCACTATCACCATTGTAATAACGGAAGTCACTATCACCATTGTAATAACGGAGCTAATATCACCATTGTAATAACGGAAGCCACTATCACCATTGTAATAACGGAGCTAATATCACCATTGTAATAACGGAAGCCACTATCACCATTGTAATAACCGCTGCTTGCTGCTACTGTAATATTTTAACACTCCCTCCGTCATACAAGGACCTAATCAATTATTCAAGATAAACTGAGCTCTGCGTAGACAACTTAAGGGAGTAGAGAGTGAGAGAGAGTGAGAGAGAGGGGGAGAGAGAAAGCGAGAGAAAGTGAGCAAGAGCACGGAGAACAAGAGAGAGCGAGAGTGAGTAAGAGAGAGATATAAATATTAGTTTCTACGATCTTCATATGACTTCCCAAATAAGAAATAATGTTGCTGCCACCCAGAGTTCCTGGACGTGTGTGGGGGGGGGGGGCGGAGAGAGAAAACTGTAGGACTTGTAGATGGTATAATATCTTACCGGCACAGGTGTAGGCAACAAATGAATGTGTAGGACACTGGCTTGGCACTCGAATAATCACTTGGGGTGTACTGTAGAATACACGGGAGCAAGGCTGGACACTCGTACTGACACACCTCAACAAGGGATGGACGGGGGAGGAGTACTGGAAAATTAAGGCACCTAGGTCACTAGGAGTCAAAGGACACGGTTAGCCCAGTATCACTAAGCCAGGAACTATCAATACACACTGGAATGACACTTTGAAAATATGACTTCATTTAACACAAATAAAAAGACACTTCCTAACCATATTCCCCAACAGAGGCAAAGATAATTGACTGGTAAGGTGCTGGGTACAAGAGAGCCGGATTTACTCTACCCGGTGTTCCACGGGACCTTGAGACGATGTTGTTCCCAGAGCCACACACACTCCATCCTACACCGCTGCTCTTCACCGTCCCTCGACATGATCTTCTGCTCTCCAGCTCAAGAAGGCGGTCTAAGGATGGCATTTGAGTTGGAAAGTTTAATCCCTGTGGATTAGCGATACACCATCATATCTGACAACCTCGTGACCACGTGACCGTTGACCCCAGTTGACCTGTCCCTTGGTTAGCGTCTCGGAGGTGTGAAATTCCCATTGTCTTGCGCCGCGCCCCTGTGGCTGTTATGTTGTTCAACTGTGTACTGCTCTCTTGTTACAGGTCGGTGTCTGGTGAGAGCTCTCGGTGATAGGGGCATAACGATGCCACTAGGACCGTTGTGTGTGTAGTCAACGAGGAGGAGACTGTGTGAGTATAATATTACCATTGGTTGGAGACAGCCGGGCGTCGGCCATCTTGTAATGCCACAGGCGGGAACATTCTGCCTCGGGGTATTGGAGAAAGATTCGGTCTGATCATCATCGGTGGTATATTCAGGATCGGTGGCGTTGCCATGACCTCATTACCTTTGTCAACATGGTTGGGCCTATAGCAGCTTAGTATTAGTAGATGCCTGCAGAATAGCCAATCGCTGATTGGTCATTCCCAGAGATAGACTGGAGCTGACTAGAGTGATTGTTGCACAACGACAGTCATTCCAGCTCAGGATAGCTGACGGAAATGACGTCTGCTCTTTCTGTCAATGACCTCTAATTAGAAAATACATCGTTAAAGTCCTTCGGGGCGTCAACCTAACTACAGTGGCCTTATTCATCGTAAATATCTTGCAAATGGCCGGAATCATGTGTTGTCAGTACTTCTGTTAAGTTAAGTGAAGTGGCTGAAAGAGATACCACGAGACACGTCCAGAAGCAACAGGACTGAGAGAGAGTGTACCACTGTAATCGTGATGTATCTAACTCATTTGCAGAGTTAAGGTGCAGGAAAGTGTTCGGTAAACATTGTGAGTAAAACCGAAAGTGCTGCAATAAAAAGTTTGATGACGAAGAGTTTTAAATGTAAGTTAGGAGGAAGAACCAAGACTATAGCCATCACTTCGCTCTTCCTTGCTTGAACCAATGTCTTATTGCCATCCAGCCTGTCCTTATAAACAAAGGCCAAAGTTCATTCCATGCACCCGCCAAACCCACTGTTTATGAATGAAAAACGGTTTACGGTTTATATATGTATATATATATATATATATATATATATATATATATATATATATATATATATATATATATATATATATATATATATATATATATATATATATATATATATATATATATATGTCGTACCTAGTAGCCAGAACGCACTTCTCAGCCTACTATGTAAGGCCCGATTTGCCTAATAAGCCAAGTTTTCATGAATTAATTGTTTTTCGACTACCTAACCTACCTAACCTAACCTAACTTTTTAGGCTACCTAACCTAACCTAACCAATAAAAATAGGTTAGGTTAGGTTAGGTAGGGTTGGTTAGGTTGCGTCGTATATCAACGTTAATTTTAACTCCAATAAAAAAAAATTACATCATACGTAATGAAATGGGTAGCTTTATCATTTCATAAGAAAAAAATTAGAGAAAGTATATTAATTCAGGAAAACTTGGCTTAATAGGCAAATCGGGCCTTGCATAGTAGGCTGAGAAGTTCGTTCTGGCTACTAGGTACGACATATATATATATATATATATATATATATATATATATATATATATATATATATATATATATATATATATATATATATATATATATATATATATATATATATATATATATATATATATACATATATATACATATGTATATATATATATATATATATATATATATATATATATATATATATATATATATATATATATATATATATTATTAAATATGACCGAAAAAGTAAGATTAATAATTCTAACACGAATTTTCTCAATCTTTCGTACATTACGCTTCACTGTTGGAGGTAAATCAAAAATCACTTCTCCAAAATTCATTTTTTATTTCTAGTCTGACGCGACACGGGCGCGTTTCGTAAAACTTATTACATTTTCAAAGACTTCACAAATACACAACTGATTAGAACTTACGTATCTCTGATTTTATATCTACATTTGAGTGAGGTGGGAGGGGTGATGTGGCATTAACACAAGACAGAACAAGAGGGGATATTAATAGGGTATTAAAAGTATCAACACAAGACAGAACAGAAACAATGGGTATTGAATAGAAGTGTTTGTAGAAAGCCTATTGGTCCATATTTCTTGATGCTTCTATATTGGAGCGGAGTCTTGAGGTGGGTAGAATATAGTTGTGCAATAATTGGCTGTTGATTGCTGGTGTTGACTTCTTGATGTGTAGTGCCTCGCAAACGTCAAGCCGCCTGCTATCGCTGTATCTATCGATGATTTCTGTGTTGTTTACTAGGATTTCTCTGGCGATGGTTTGGTTATGGGAAGAGATTATATGTTCCTTAATGGAGCCCTGTTGCTTATGCATCGTTAAACGCCTAGAAAGAGATGTTGTTGTCTTGCCTATATACTGGGTTTTTTGGAGCTTACAGTCCCCAAGTGGGCATTTGAAGGCATAGACGACGTTAGTCTCTTTTAAAGCGTTCTGTTTTGTGTCTGGAGAGTTTCTCATGAGTAGGCTGGCCGTTTTTCTGGTTTTATAGTAAATCGTCAGTTGTATCCTCTGATTTTTGTCTGTAGGGATAACGTTTCTATTAACAATATCTTTCAGGACCCTTTCGTTTTATGAGCTGTGGAAAAGAAGTTCCTGTAAAATAGTCTAATAGGGGGTATAGGTGTTGTGTTAGTTGTCTCTTCAGAGGTTGCATGGCTTTTCACTTTCCTTCTTATGATGTCTTCGATGAAACCATTGGAGAAGCCGTTATTGACTAGGACCTGCCTTACCCTACAGAGTTCTTCGTCGACTTGCTTCCATTCTGAGCTGTGGCTGAGAGCACGGTCGACGTATGCGTTAACAACACTCCTCTTGTACCTGTCGGGGCAGTCGCTGTTGGCATTTAGGCACATTCCTATGTTTGTTTCCTTAGTGTAGACTGCAGTGTGGAAACCTCCGCCCTTTTCCATGACTGTTACATCTAGAAAAGGCAGCTTCCCATCCTTTTCCGTCTCGTAAGTGAAACGCAGCACGGAACTCTGCTCAAATGCCTCCTTCAGCTCCTGCAGATGTCTGACATCAGGTACCTGTGTAAAAATGTCGTCAACATACCTGCAGTATATGGCCGGTTTCAAGTTCATGTCGACTAAGACTTTTTGCTCGATGGTACCCATGTAGAAGTTTGCAAACAGGACACCTAGGGGAGAACCCATGGCGACCCCATCTACTTGCTTATACATGTGCCCATCCGGGCTCAAGAAGGGTGCCTCTTTAGTACAAGCTTGGAGTAGTTTCCTCAGAATACTTTCTGGCATGTCAAGAGGAGTACAGGCTGGATCACGATACACTCTGTCGGCTATCATTCCGATTGTCTCGTCCACAGGTACGTTGGTAAACAGCGATTCTACGTCCAACGAGGCTCTTATCCCTGTGGCCCGTGTGCCCCGCAGTAAGTCCACAAATTCCTTTGGAGACTTCAGGCTGAAGGCGCAAGGAACATAAGGAGTCAGCAGGCCGTTGAGTCGCCTCGCCAGTCTGTACGTGGGTGTGGGTATCTGGCTAATGAAACCCACTTCGGCCAATCATTGTCTTTTTCACCACTTTTGAGATCCTAGCTAAAAAACTTAGCTGGCCTGCAGATCAATGGTCTACCCTTCTCAGAATGTCTGAGAATGACTACCAGACCCTGAAGCAAGCAGTTTTCGACGCCTACCTTCTCTCCACCGAAAGCTACAGACGAAAATTCCGTGACTATGTAAAGGCAAGTATCACCACCTTTCTAGAATTTGCCAATACAAAGAAAAGATATTTCATGAAATGCCTGGAAACAGCACATGTCTCTACATTTTCAGAACTCGTCAACCTCATGCTAGTTGAGGAATTCTTGAGACGTGTTCCCCTTTCCGTCCGTTTATATTTAGCAAACAAAGAAGAAACCGACTACATCAGATGTGCAAAGTCATCTGACACCTACAGCCTCATCCACCGGCTTACACCAGAACCACCTTCCAGTAAGAAGTCTTGGTATAGTTATGATAAAGCGAGTGCCGATCAAGCGAGCTCACAATTGTATTGTAAGTATTGCAAACTCTATGGACATACCATAGATGGATGTGGGAAGGCTCAATACAAAGGCAATGAAACTCCTGAACCCAAACAGACTCCTCCTAAGTCCGGTAAGCCTGTGATGAATGTTGGTGTTCCTGTTAATGATCTTTCTCTCTTCAGCAAACACCTGTATCCTGGAACTGTCTCTACCAACGGTACAGATTCGGAGGGACGTTTCAAATTGAAGATCTTGAGGGACACAGCGGCTCTTCAGTCAATAATATTGAAATGAGCTGTGCCTAACATCACCTACACCGGGGAAACCGTCCTTATCACTGACCTCACTGCTACCACTCCGTATCCACTCGCCAGAGTCCACCTGGATTGTCCTATTGTGACCGGTGAAGTCCAAGTCGCCATCAGGGAGAAGCCTTTTCCCATGTCAGGAGTGCAACTTCTCCTGGGCAACGACTTGGCAGAAGATCTGCAACCGTCCAACCTGATCATGATGGACAAACCCCAGGTGTGTAACTCTGTAGTGGACAATCCCATCTTTAAGTATGTTTCAGCAGAGGTCCAAGAAAGTGATTAAATTTCTCCTCTGGTTTTGGTGACTACCCGTGCACAAGCTGCACGCCCGCAACCAGCTGACTCTACTGCAACCGCTGTCCCTCAAGACCCTCAGAATCTACCACCGAATCTTACTAGTTTGGAGTTCCGTAAGTTACAGAGGGAAGATCATTCATTAACACCATTATTCTTCCAGGCTGAGACTCAACCTGACAGTATCCCTGGGTTCTTCCTAGAGAATCATTTACTCTACCGCAGGTACAGACCCAGTAAGCTGAAGGAGGACGACGATTGGGCAAATGTCGAACAACTTGTGGTTCCCACCAGCCTACGGCCCGATATTCTACACCTGGCCCACGGAGCACTTTCTTACTATGGTTTTAACAAAACCTACCACGGAATCAGACAAGACTACTACTGGCCAGGTATGATTAAAGACGTCAAAAGTTACGTGCAACAGTGTCATACATATCAGATGGCAGGCAAACCTAACATCTCTATTCCCCAGGCTCCATTAAATCCTATCCAGGTGTTTGCAAAACCTTTCCACAGACTCATCATAGACTGTGTTGGCCCTTTACCCCGGACCAGTTCTGGCAACGCCTATATACTACCTATCCTGTGTCTTACCACCAGATTCCCCATAGCAGTTCCAGTAAAGAAGTTGACCAGACCACACACTAGAAATTGAAGGGACGACGACGTTTCGGTCCGTCCTGGACCATTCTCAAGTCGATTCATATCGACTTGAGAATGGTCCAGGACGGACCGAAACGTCGTCGTCCCTTCAATTTCTAGTGTGTGGTCTGGTCAACATACTTCAGCCACGTTATTGTGACTCATCGCCTCCAGTAAAGAACATTATGGCTGCTACTGTGGTGAAACAACTATTGAAGATCTTCACCCAGTAAGGATTTCGAAGAGAGGTTCAAAGTGACTGTGGCACCAACTTCATCAGTGATCTCTTCAAGAAGACACTAGAAGAGTTCAACATCACACAGGTACTGTCCAGCCCCTATCATCCTGCTTCACAGGGTTCTCTTGAACGTAGTCATCAGACTATTAAAGCACTCCTAAAGAAATTTTGCAATGAAACCTTGAAGGACTGGGATAAACAACTTGACCTAATTATGTGCATTTTCAGAAGTTTCCCCAATGAGTCTCTAGGAGTATCTCCTTATGAGATGCTCCACGGACGTAAGTGCCGTACTCCTCTCAAAGCTTTCAAAGACTCTACGCAATGCCACCTTCAGTGACCCTCAGAATGTGCCCCAGTTTCTTCAAAACTTAAAACACATTCAAGAGAGAGTACGCAAATTTGCTAATGACAGTCTATTGAAAGCTCAGGAGAGGATGAAGACTCAATTTGACCAACGCAGCAAACTAAGGAAATTTAGACCAGGAGACTTCGTGTTGGCATGTTTTCCTATCCCAGGTTCTCCATTGCAAAAACAAGTTTTCAGGACCTTACCGCATCAAGGAGTGCAGGAACAACCACAACTACGTTCTTGAGACTCCAGATAGGCGGCGGAAGACCCAGTTGTGCCACGTCAACCCCCTGAAGCAGTATCAAGGTACTCCCCCCACTGTATTGGTATCATTATCCACATTTAAAGGTCCATACCTCCACAGTGAGACCTTCCCTGCTTCTCCTCCCGAAAGCACTAACACTGAGTCAGTGCCTTCCAACTCGGAAATCCTAACTGATCTTTATACCAATTTGCAGGACAGTAATAGTGCTCCTCTCATCAGAATCTTCAAGGAACATCAGAAGTTGTTCAGTGATGATCCACAGGAGTGTAATGTGGTTCAGCACGACATCCAGCTACTCCCTGACACCCGGCCTATTCGTCAACCTTTCTACCGAATCAGCCCGAGCAAAAAGGAAGTTATGCGTGCTGAAGTACAGTACCTCCTGGATCATGGGCTGGCCACCCCTTGTGAGTCCCCCTGGGCCTCACCCTGCATCTTGGTGCCGAAACCGCACGGTAAAGTGAGGTTGTGTACCGATTACCGGAAATTTAATCTTGTGACCGTTAAGGATGCTTATCCTTTACCTAGAATAGATGACATCCTTGACGCCATTGGTAATGCTCGGTATCTATCGAAACTAGACTTACTCAAGGGATACTACCAAGTGTGTTTGACGGAGCGAGCTAAGGAAATGTCTGCCTTCACCACTCCTTTTGGCCTTTACAGATACGAACGCCTTCCATTTGGACTATGTAATGCCCCGGCCACCTTCCAGCGAGCTGTCAACCGCGTCATCCATGGCTTAGATAACACCTACGCCTACTTGGATGATATCGTTGTGGCAACCCACACCTGGAGCGAACATCTGCTCCAGCTGCAACGATTGTTTGCCAAGCTCCTGACAGCCGGCCTCACTATCAACTTGGGCAAGTCCACCTTTGCTAAAGGTAAAGTGCGTTATCTTGGTCATCATAAAACAACTCCCCCCTACGCCACACTCCCTCCATGCCGGCTCCGTCATCAACCAGCAAACTACCATTCCCAGCTTGCCTGATTCTGATTGGTGACCCGACGCCTGCACCTCTGCACCTCAGCGCCCTCTACAAGTCGATGTCTGGGCTTGAACCAGCCATTGAAGTCAGAATATCCTTGTGCTCTCAAGCCGTGAACAACTGATATATGCTGATGGATGTTTCTCAGCTAGCGCTATATTCTCAGCACCTGATTATTTTTCATTTTGCCTTTATGTTATTATAGCGTAACGTCATCCCTATTCTTCATTTATGTTATATGTTTTTGAATTGTTTGTTTGCACTGTACATAGCCAAGGGATTGTCTTTGTTTTTAATTTGTTTTCTAAATTAATTAAAGTTTCATCCAGCTACTCCCTGACACCCGGCCTATTCGTCAACCTTTCTACCGAATCAGCCCAAGCAAAAAAGAAGTTATGCGTGCTGAAGTACAGTACCTCCTGGATCATGGGCTGGCCACCCCTTGTGAGTCCCCCTGGGCCTCACCCTGCATCTTGGTGCCGAAACCGCACGGTAAAGTGAGGTTGTGTACCGATTACCGGAAATTAAATCTTGTGACTATCAAGGATGCTTATCCATTACCTAGAATATATGACATCCTTGACGCCATTGGTAATGCTCGGTATCTATCGAAACTAGACTTACTCAAGGGATACTACCAAGTGTGTTTGACGGAGCGAGCTAAGGAAATGTCTGCCTTCACTCCTTTTGGCCTTTACAGATACGAACGCCTTCCATTTGGACTATGTAATGCCCCGGCCACCTTCCAGCGAGCTGTCAACCGCGTCATCCATGGCTTAGATAACACCTACGCCTACTTGGATGATATCGTTGTGGCAACCCACACCTGGAGCGAACATCTGCTCCAGCTGCAACGATTGTTTGCCAAGCTCCTGACAGCCGGCCTCACTATCAACTTGGGCAAGTCCACCTTTGCTAAAGGTAAAGTGCGTTATCTTCGTCATGAAATAGGGAGTGGCAGCATAGCTCCGTTAAACATACATACCCAAGCCATCCAGCATTACCCACAGCCTACCACCAGGAAGCAGCTCCTGCGCTTCCTTGGTCTTGCCTCCTACTACCGTAGGTTAGTGAAGAATTTTAGTATGGTGGCGACACCATTGATCACTTTAACCAGCCCCAAGCAACGGTATCATTGGACCATTCAGCAAACCATTGCTTTTGAACAACTTAAATCCATGCTCTGTTCTAATCCTATTCTCGCTTCGCCAGATATCACGAAGCCTTTCATCCTCCATGTCGACGCCAGTGGTACCGGCATCGGGGGCGTCCTGATGCAACAACGAGGCGAGGAGGTTCTACCTGTTAGCTACTACAGCTACAAGTTAAAACCTCACCAGAAGAACTACAGCACTATCGAGAAGGAACTTCTCTCCATTGTCCTGAACTTACAGCACTTTGAATCGTACCTACAAAGTGCTCGGTCTACCACCATCTACTCGGACCACAATCCCCTAATCCGCTTCCTGCAGCAAGCCCAATTCAACAATCAACGACTTCTACGATGGGCTTTGTATCTGCAGAATTTCAACCTGGAGATCTTCTACATCAAGGGTTCTGACAACATCATAGCAGACGCCCTCTCCAGAGTCTATGAGGTAGAGGCAGCTCCATCTACCACACTACCATCTGAAGACGTAACTTCACCCATTAGAGCAGGCTTCGGGGGAGAGTTGTGACGATAATCTCTTTCAAGAGAGATTGAGCCTGCTCTTCTCTACATAAAGTTACGTATATTATACAACAATAAGATGCTACCTTCAAGATACGCCTACCAGTAGCACAAAACGTTTTGACCAGGAGGCAAACGTACCCAAGACTCCCCCCTATGCCACACTCCCTCCATGCCGGCTCCGTCATCAACCAGCAAACTACCATTCCCAGCTTGCCTGCTTGTGATTGGTGACCCGACGCCTGCACCTCAGCGCCCTCTACAAGTCGATGTCTGGGCTTGAACCAGCCATTGAAGTCAGAATATCCTTGTGCTCTCAAGCCGTGAACAACTAACTGATATATGCTGGTGGATGTTTCTCAGCTAGCGCTATATTCTCAGCACCTGATTATTTTTCACTTTGCCTTTATGTTATTATAGCGTAACGTCATCCCTATTCTTCATTTATGTTATATGTTTTTGAATTGTTTGTTTGCACTGTACATAGCCAAGGGATTGTCTTTGTTTTTAATTTGTTTTCAATATTATTTAAAGTTTCATTGTTCATACTATGTGTTTTGCGTGTCTTCCCTTACTTTACCACAGATAAACATCCAAGCAGTCTATCTTTTTTTTTTTGTAAGTGTGACTAGGCATTGACACCAGCCATTGGAGGACTGCCGAACATCTATACTCCTACACTTTCCAGGCACACTATATGTATATATATATATATATATATATATATATATATATATATATATATATATATATATATATATATATATATATATATATATATAATGTGTCGTATAATGTATATAATGTATATAATGTATAATGTGCCCCAATGTCGGCAACTGGCACGCGTCTCACACCACACGCCCTCCGAATTATGTGGCCCTCCGCCTTGCTGCCCCAATCCACACCAGATATAGGTGTATTTGCGGCGAGGTGGTGGCTGACAGGTACGGTCACCATGGCCTACTCTGCCAAAACACAGGGGGATGGCACTCGAGGCACAGTGAAGTTAACGACATCATCAAGAGGAGCCTCACCACAGCTGGATGCCCAGCTGAAAGAGAGCCCCGTTACCTAACGCCCCGTAACTCTGATGCTCTTATTGGTCGCCCGGATGGTATCACAGTGAACCCCTGGAAGAATGGCAAGCAGTTGGTATGGGACTACACGTGCGTATCAACCCTGGCTAACACCTACATTAACCTCAGTGTTGCACAACCAGGTGGCGCTGCCACCCACAGGGAAGCAGCCAAATCCCGTAAGTATAGAGAACTGGATCACCACTACAATTTTGTCCCCATTGCTTCTGAGACGCTTGGCGCCTGGGGTAAAAGTGCTACCAGTTTTTTGAAGGAACTGGGTTCTAGGCTCATTGAAACAACAAGGGACCCGAGAGCTGCAAGCTTTCTTTTCCAGCGCCTCAGTGTGGCGATACAGAGGGGAAATGCGCACTGCATCCAGGGTTCCTGCCCGCCATCTGAGGAGCTGGAGGAACTCGACAACCTATGACAACCATCTTTGTAACCCATATGTAACTCCTTTTTTGTAACAAAGTTCAAATAAAGTAAATATATATGTGTACATACAAAAGAATGGGGGTGGTAGGAGAAGATAATATTAGTGTTCAGTGAGAAACCACAAGGTCTCCTCTGAATACTTTTTATTTTCTTCTCCGAGGCTATGGGTCCCCACATTGGCACCAGAGGTGGTACCCTCACAAAATTTATATATATATATATATAATATATATATAGGGTGCCAATGTGGGGACCCATAGCCTCGGAGAATAAAATTTTGAACAAATTTCCATATATATATATATATATATATATATATATATATATATATATATATATATATATATATATATATATATATATATATATATATATATATATATATATATATATATATATATTTATATATATATATAAATATATATAAATATATATATACATAAATATATATATATATTTATATATATATAAATATATATAAATTTATATATATATATATGTCGTACCTAGTAGCCAGAACGCACTTTTCAGCCTACTATGCAAGGCCCAATTTGCCTAATAAGCCAAGTTTTCATGAATTAATGTTTTTTTCGATGACCTAACCTACCTAACCTAACCTAACCTACCTTTTTTGGTTACCTAACCCAACCTAACCTATAAAAATAGGTTAGGTTAGGTTAGGTTAGGTAGGGTTGGTTAGGTTCGGTCATATATCTACGTTAATTTTAACTACAATAAAACAAAATTGACCTCATACATAATGAAATAAGTAGCTTTATCATTTCATAAGAAAAAAATTTGAGAAAATATATTAATTCAGGAAAACTTGCCTTATTAGGCAAATCGGGCCTTGCATAGTAGGCTGAGAAGTGCATTCTGGTTACTAGGTACGACATATATATATATATATATATATATATATATATATATATATATATATATATATATATATATATATATATATATGGAAATGTCCGTTTGTTCAAAATCGCTAATCTCCGAAAGTTTTTCACCGATTGCTTGGAAATATTCACACAACGTTCCATTTGCATCCGAGCAAGTTTATATATATATATTATATAGATATTACGTCTGTGACGGAAACAAACATGCTTTTTTCTGAAAAACTGTGTTTTTCATGTGTTTTTCATGTTAGGGAAATCTTCGAAACCTCTTTACTGATTGCTTTGAAATCTTGACACAACGTTCCATTCGAATAGGCGCATCTTTATATTTATCTACTATATACATGCCCCGTCTGTGACACGAAAGAATATGTTTTTTTTGAAGAAAGAGCGCCATCTGTTGAAAGTAAGAGCAACACACGCTATAATCTCCAAAAGATCTTCACCAATTGCTTTGAAATTTTGACACAACGTTGCATTCGAATAGGTGCGACATTTTATATACCTATATAGATGCCTCCCCTGTGACAGGTAAAAACATGCGTTTTTGAAAAACAGTGCTATCAGTTGCACATAATGGCAACATGCACGCTATTCTAATCATGTCACGAATTCTACTTGAATTTTTCCGATTGCATTGATAAATTTTCTTTTAATAGATTTCGATTTATTTGATTTTTGATTGAATTATTTTGTTTGACATTGTGTTGGTATTGAACTGTGTTGTTTACCATACCATTCATTTCGTAAGTATAATATAAGATGCCACACCTGTGACAGGTAAAACTATGCTTTTCTTGAAAAACAGCACCAAATGTTGCATGTAAGAGCAACAATTATGTTACAATTACATTTCAATGTTTCTGATTGCATTGATATATTGAATTTTCATAGATTTTTTATTTAATTTCATTTTGATTTAATTATTTTGTGTGAATTGCGTTGGAATTGAGCTGTGTTGTTTACCAGACGTTCATTTCGTGAGTATAGTTTATTTTTATATTTTTTCATATTTTCATTTCATTTTTTAACTGTTGTTCTTATATTTCAGTGATGGGAACATCAGATCACTTGATGTTCCCAATTTTCTGATGGGAACATCAAACCATTTGGGAAGGCATCGAACGAGGGAGTTGAGAATGGTGGGGAGGTCGAGGGGACGTAAGTGAGAGATGGTAGGGAGGACGAGGGGACAAAGGAGGGGGTAATGATGGGGAAAAACGAGGGAACAGGGAAATTTGGGATGGTGGGGACGAGGGGATGGGAGAATGGAGAATGGTGGGGAGGACAAAGGGATAGGGGAATGGTGGGAAGAAAGAGGAGATGGTGGAGTGGGGAGGACAAGGGACGGTGGAGTGCGAAATGGTTGGGAGGCCGAGGAGACGGGTGAGGGGGAAATGGTGGGGAGGACTGAGGGACAGGGAAGGTTGCTGTGGCTCAGCAATGCACATGCGTTGCTGAGCCACAGCAACGCGTGGCCGGGTACTGCTAGTATATAAATAATAATGGAAATGTTCGTTTGTTTAAAATATCTAATCTCCGAAAGTTCTTCACCGATTGCTTTGAAATTTTCCCACAACGTTCCATTCGCATCCGAGTGGGGTTTTATATACATATTATATAGATGTCACGTTTGTGACGGAAAAAACATGCATTTTTGAGAAACTGTGTTTTTACATGTGTTTTTCATTTGAGGGAAATCTTCGAAACCACTTTATCGATTGCTTTGAAATTTTGACACAACATTGCATTCGGACAGGCGCGTATTTTTGTATACCTACTATATACTGCCTCACCTATGACAGGAAAAAACATGTTTTTTTTTTAAAAACAGCGCCATCTGTTGGACATAAGAGCAACACATACGGTAATCTCCGAAAGTTATTCACCGATTGCTTTGAAATTCTGACACAACGTTCCGTTCGAATATGCACATGTTTTTATATACCAACTATATAGATGCCCACCTGTGACAGATAAAACATGCCTTTTTTCGAAAACAGCGCCATCCGTTGCACATAATAGCAACACACTTGCAATACTAAATATGTTACGAATTCCATTTCGATGTTTCCGATTGCATTGATAAATTTAATTTTCATGGATTTCGATTTATTTTAATTTGTATTGAATGGTTTTGTGTGACATTGTGTTGGAATTGAGCTGTGTTGTTTACCATACTGTTCATTTCATAAGTATAGGTATACATGCCACACCTGTGACAGGTAAAAATATTTAAAAAAATTCAAGATATAGTGCTATCTGTTGCACGAAAGAGCCACACACATTGTCTTAAATATGTTACGATTCCATTTGAATGTCTTCGACTGCATTGACAAATTATATTTTCATACATTTCGATTTATTTTCACTTTGAGTTAATTATTTTGTGTGACATAGCATTGAAACTGAGCTGTGTTGTTTACCATACCATTCATTTCGTGTATAAGTATAGATGCCACACCTGTGACAGGTAAAAAAAAAGTTTTTTTGACAAACAGCGCCATCTGTTGGACGCAAGAGCAACTCAAGCAATACTAAATATGTTACGATTCTATTTCAATGTTTCCAATTTCATTGATAAATTGAATTTTCATAGATGTCGAATTATTTTCATTTTGGTTTAATTATTTTGTGTGACATTGCGATGGAATTGAGGAATTGAGCTTTGTTGTTTACCATACCATTAATTTCATATGAGTAGTTTATTTTTTTAGTTTTTTATTGTTTTTCATTGCATTTGTTAATCGTTTTTCTTATATTTCAGTGATGGGAACATCAGATCATTTCATGTTCCCAATTTTCTGATGGAAACATCAGATTACACGGGAATGCATCGGATGAGGGAGTTGGGAATGGTGGGGAGGACGACGGGACGGGAGTGGAGGATAGTATTGAGGATGACGGGACAGGGGAGGGGTAATTGTGGGGAAAACGAGGAGACAGGGGAGGTGGGGATGGTGGGGACGAGGGGACAATGCAATGGAGAATGGTGTGAAGGACAAGGGAACAGGAGAGTGGGGGGATGGTGCGGAGGACGTGGGAACAGGGGAGGGGGGATGATTTGGAGGACGAGGCAACGGGGAGTGGGAGATGGTGGAAAGGACGAGGGCATGGTGGAGTGGGAATGGTATGGGGGAGGGAGGAATTGACGAGGAGAACGAGAGGACGGGGGAGTGGAGAATGGTTGGAAGGGCAAAGAGAACGGGGAGTAGGGAATAGTTGGGAGGATGAGGGGACGGAAGAGGAGAAATGGTGGGGAGGACTGGGAGACAAGGGAAAGATTGTTGGGGCTCAGACACGCACATGCATTGCTGAGCCACAGCAATGCGTGGCAGGGTACAGTGGAAGATAGGGGAGGGGGTATATTATATATATCTATATATATATATATATATATATATATATATATATATATATATATATATATATATATATATATATATATATATATATATATATATATATATATATGTCGTACCTAGTAGCCAGAACGCACTTCTCAGCCTAATATGCAAGGCCCGATTTGCCTAATAAGCCAAGTTTTCATGAATTAATTGTTTTTCGACTACCTAACCTAACCAAACCTAACTTTTTCTGCTACCTAACCTAACCTAACCTATAAAGATAGGTTAGGTTAGGTTAGGTAGGGTTGGTTAGGTTCGGTCATATATATACGTTAATTTTAACTCCAATAAAAAAAAAATGACCTCATACATAATGAAATGGGTAGCTTTATCATTTCATAAGAAAAAGAATTAGAGAAAATATATTATTTCAGGAAAACTTGGCTTATTAGGCAAATCGGGCCTTGCATAGTAGGCTGAGAAGTGCGTTCTGGCTACTAGGTACGACATATATATATATATATATATATATATATATATATATATATATATATATATATATATATATATATATATATATATATATATATATATATATATATATATATATATATATATATATATATGTCGTACCTAATAGCCAGAACGCACTTCTCAGCCTACTATTCAAGGCCCGATTTGCCTAATAAGCCAAGTTTTCATGAATTAATGTTTTTTCGTCTACCTAACCTACCTAACCTAACCTAACCTAGCTTTTTTTGGCTACCTAACCTAACCTTACCTATAAATATAGGTTAGGTTAGGTTAGGTAGGGTTGGTTAGGTTCAGTCATATATCTACGTTAATTTTAACTCCAATAAAAAAAAATTGACCTCATACATAGAGAAAAGGGTTGCTTTATCATTTCATAAGAAAAAAATTATAGTAAATATATTAATTCAGGAAAACTTGGCTTATTAGGCAAATCGGGCCTTGAATAGTAGGCTGAGAAGTGAGTTCTGGCTACTAGGTACGACATATATATATATATATGTCGTACCTAGTAGCCAGAACGAACTTCTCAGCCTACTATGCAAGGCCCAATTTGCCTAATAAGCCAAGTTTTCATGAATTAATTGTTTTTCGACTACCTAACCTAACCTAACCTAACATTTTCGGCTACCTAACCTAACCTAACCTATAAAGATAGGCTAGGTTAGGTTAGGTAGGATTGGTTAGGTTCGGTCATATATCAACGTTAATTTTAACTCCAATAAAAAAAAGTGACCTCATACATATTGAAATGCGTAGCTTTATCATTTCATAAGAAAAAAATTAGAGAAAATATATTAATTCAGGAAAACTTGGCTTATTAGGCAAATCGGGTCTTGAATAGTAGGCCGAGAAGTGCATTCTGGCTACTAGGTACGACATATATATATATATATATATATATATATATATATATATATATATATATATATATATATATATATATATATATATATATATATATATTGTGACGATAATCTCCTTCAAGAGATTGAGCCTGCTCTTCCCTCCAAAAATACGTCGCAACAAATATATAAAACTACTATGGAAGAAATGTCCAACAACGACAACAACATCTCCAAGGTTTGCCAGAGCGCAAAACGTATGCAGCCAGGGACACCTGCTTCACCTCAAACCGCCAAACTACCTGTCTTGTTGCCGACTCCTCGCTGATTGGCCGCCGGTCTGGCTGCAACTGTACTCCACCCACCATACTACTCGATGTCTGGGGCCGCCACGACCTCAGTCCTCAGAATATTCAGTGCTTTCATATGGTTAACACTTCTTCCTGGTAGACTAAGCGCTTGGCTTACGTGTACTAAGAGAGGTGATAGCTTAAAGCCAATATTCCCGCACCTCTCATTTTATTATATATTGCACAGCTTGTTATTGCTCACTTGTCTTAACGTAACTTTTCATTTTGCCATTTAATTATTCTTATTATTTTGATTGAGTGATTTTATTATACGAATTTGTATGTCCATTTTATTCATGTTTTGTTTATTTAACGTAATTAAAATTTCATTGTTAAAATTTACTTGTGTTTTGTGTGTCTTCTCCTTACCTTACCACAGACGAAGTTCCAGATTTTCTATTTTTTTTTATTCTATGTGACGAGGCCATACCCCTAGCTTTGAACAGCCGAACACCAACGCGTTACCGTCACATATTATATGGGGGCCTGTCCTAGGAGCTTCACTCAGGTACTGGTGCCAAGTGGTAATATATGGTAAGCGTATTTAACTTTGTTAACGTAGCTTTACTATTTTTCATATTCAATTTCATTTTTTCTATGGTGCGGTGTATTGTGCATTACGAGAGTAACATATGGTGAAGGTGAGACAACTTTGGATTACGTGGTGACTGTAGGCCTCAGTCATACTCTTAATTGGTCATCTCTCCCTCCGTGTTATTACTCGTGTTTACCATCTTTGTCCCTTGGATATTTCTCATTTTGACAGATCATCATATTGGTACCCTGGTACTGTGGTCTGCCCCGGGTCAAGAGCACCCAATCTTCTGCAATCTGACTGTAGGAGGACAAAGAGGGCCATAGTTCCTCTAGCTCGAACTTTAGTTGCTGAATTGGGACCTCAGCAGCAGTTCTCGTCACCAGTTGACACCTCGCACCCCTACACGTCAGTCAGAGATGATGATACATACAACGGTAGGGAATTAGCTTACTTTTTCAGAGCGCAAAAGTTCGCTAATTCTGTAAGTATCATATTAAATTCAGTAGGAAAAACTTGCTTTATGTCCTATAGAGACTTGGCAAGGTATGCCTACATCCTTGGACTACCAATTTTACTTTTGAGGCAATTAACTGTTTCATTTGTTTTCGAAACTCTGTTTCATTTGTTAGTAGGATTTTCTTGCCCTTATCCTCTTACATGAGTACCGGGTACAAGATTTCCTGCGCCTTTGATTTAAATTAATCATTTAACATCTTGTACTTAACTTTAATTGTTAAAGATCCCACAGGATAGGTATCAGTTGCCACGTTGTCCTGTTTCTGACGTTCATTATAACTGAATATTCGTTGTACCTTTATTTGCTAAATTCACCATGTTTCGTCTCCAAGCTTTCCGTGCAGATCCAGCAGGTGAAATAGGGACTTTAACTCGTGCCAAGAGGACTGAATTACAAACTCTTGCACATGAGTATCAACTAGAAGTTCCCTACCAAGCCAACAAAAATGACCTATACAACCTGTTGCTGGATCACTATTTAGAGCAAGGTACGATAGACTCTGAAACTCATGAAACTTACTATATTGCAGATAAAACTGATTTGGCAACGATGAAACTCAAATTAGAGCTGGCCAAAATTGAACGTGAGCAGCAAAGGGAAGCCCGCGAACAGCAAAGGGAAGCCCGCGAACAACAAGAACGAGCAGCTGCCATACGAAGGGAAGAACAAGAACGTGACCTCGCCCTCCAGGAACGTGAGGTTGCAATGCTCCAGGAGCGGGAACGCATACAGCTTGAAACACTCCGTGAACGTGAACGAGTACAGCTTGAAACCAAACAACGCGAGTTAGAGATGCAACGCAAACATGACAAGCAACAAGCGACTCTGGCTCTAGAGTGTCGTCAACGCGAAATCGCCTTGGAAACTTCACACTTCACTCAACGCCAGCAAGCTACTGCCAATCTTCCCGTCAGTTTTAATATATCACATGCAAGTAAGTTAATGCCATCCTTTGTAGAAGCAGAAGTTGATGTGTTTTTTACCACCTTTGAAACCCTTGCTAATCAACTCAGTTGGCCTGTCGACCAATGGGCCACACTTCTCAGAGTCCATCTTACAGGTAGAGCTGCAGTCACACTCAGTACTTTGGCGTCTGAGAATGACTACCACACTCTGAAACAAGCAGTGTTGGACGCCTACCTCCTTTCCACGGAAAGTTATAGAAGGAAATTCCGTGACCACCTGAAGGCAAGTACCACTACCTTCCTCGAGTTTGCTAACACAAAACGGAGATATATCATGAAATGGCTGGAAGCAGCACATGTCTCTACTTTTACAGAACTCGTCAACCTGATGCTTGTTGAAGAATTCTTGAGGCGTGTGCCGCCTCCTGTCCGTCTCTACTTAGCAGATAAAGAAGAAACCGACTACCTGAAGTGTGCTAAGTCGGCTGACACTTACAGCCTCATCCACCGGCTGACACCAGAACCATCCTCCAGTAAGAAGTCGTGGTACAGTTACGAGAAAGTGAGCCCCGATCAAGCTGGTTCGCAACTGTACTGCAAGTATTGTAGACTCTATGGACATACCATAGACAAGTGTGGTAAGTCTCAATACAAGGGAACCACTGATCCACAGAAACCCAAACCAACTCCTCCTAAGTCCGGTAAGCCTGTGATGAATGTTGGTGTTGATGTTAATGATCTTTCTCTTTTCAGTAACCACCTGTATACTGGAACTGTCTCTGCCAACGGTTCAAATCCGGAGGGACGTTTCAAATTGAAGATCTTGAGGGACACAGCGGCTCTTCAATCGATCATCTTGAAGTCGGCTGTGCCCAACATCGTCTACACCGGAGAAACTGTCTTCATCACTGACCTCACTGCTACCACTCCATACCCTCTCGCCAGAGTCCACCTGGATTGTCCCTACGTGAACGGAGAAGTCCAAGTCGCCGTCAGGGAAAAGCCTTTTCCCATGCCTGGAGTGCAACTTCTCCTAGGCAACGACTTGGCAGAAGACCTGCAACCGACCAACCTGATCGTCATGGACAAACCCCAGGTGTGTAACTCTGTGCCAAGTAACCCTATTCTAGCGTATGTTCCAGCAGAGGTTCAAGAGAGTGATGAAGTTTCTCCTCCGGTTCTCGTGACCACCCGTGCACAAGCCGCACGTCCACAGCCAGCTGACTCTACTGCTACCGCTGTCCCTCAAGACCCTCAGAAACTACCCCCGCATCTGACCAAGTTGGAGTTCCGTAAGTTGCAGAGGGAAGATCTTACTTTAACACCATTGTTTTTCCAGGCTGAGACTAAACCCGACAGTATTCCTGGGTTCTTCCTAGAGAACGACTTGCTCTACCGCAGATATAGACCCAGTAAACTGAAGGAGGAGGACGATTGGGCCAACATCGAACAACTTGTGATTCCTACCAGCCTGCGGCCCACTATTCTACACCTGGCCCACGGAGCGCTCTCCCACTACGGCTTCAACAAGACTTACCATGGAATTCGTCAAGACTACTACTGGCCAGGTATGGTAAATAGCGTCAAACAGTACGTAAAACAGTGTCACACATGTCAGATGGCAGGCAAACCGAACATCTCCATTCCCAGAGCGCCACTGATTCCCATACAGGTGCCTGCGGAACCTTTCCACAGACTCATAATAGACTGTGTTGGTCCTTTACCTCGGACCAGTTCAGGTAACGCCTACATCCTAACCATCCTGTGTCCTACCACCAGATTTCCCATAGCAGTTCCAGTGAAGAACATCACGGCTGCTACGGTTGTAAAACATCTATTGAAGATCTTCACTCAATACGGATTTCCCAGGGAGATTCAGAGCGACTGTGGTACCAACTTCACCAGTGATCTCTTCAAAAGGACACTGGAGGAGTTCAACATCAAACAGGTATTGTCCAGCTCCTATCATCCTGCTTCACAGGGTTCTCTTGAACGTAGTCATCAGACAATCAAAGCACTCTTGAAAAACTTTTGTAGTGAAACCTTTAAGGATTGGGATAAAGCAAATCGACCTTATAATGTGTATTTACAGAAGTCTTCCCAATGAGTCCCTAGGAGTATCTCCTTATGAGACGCTCTACGGCCGTAAGTGCCGTACTCCCCTTAAGGCTTTCAAAGACTCTCTCAGAGATGCCACCTTCAGTGAGCATCAGAATGTGCCCCAGTTTCTTCAAAACCTTCAACACATTCTAGAGAGAGTCCACCGTTTTGCCCATGATAATCTATTGAAAGCCCGGGAGAGGATGAAGACTCATTACGACCAGACCAGCAAAGTAAGAAAATTTAAGCCAGGAGACTTCATTCTAGCATACTTCCCTATCCCAGGTTCACCTTTACAAAACAGGTTTTCAGGACCCACCCGCGTCAAAGAGTGCAGAAATAACAACAACTACGTCATAGAGACTCCAGATAGGCGGCGGAAGACCCAGCTGTGCCACGTCAACCTCCTGAAGCAATATAATGGTACTCCTCCCACTGTCCTGATTAACTGTTCTACCTCCACAGAACCCTACATCCACAGTGAGACCTTCCCAGCTTCTCCTCCCGAAAGCACCGACAAGGAGTCAGCGCTTTCTAATTCCGAATTCCTTAATGATCTTCCCAAATACTTTCAGGATAATAATCGTGCTCCTTTGCCCTATTCTAATTCCACTCTCACCTCGTCAGATAAGCCCTTCATCCTCCATGTCGACGCCAGTGGTACCGACGTTGGTGGTGTCGTGATGCAGCAACGAGGCGAGGAGAATACACCTGTCAGCGACTACTGCTACAAGGAACTACGGAACAATTGGCAAGGAGCTACTCTTTATCATCCTGAAGCTCCAGCACTTCACTCCACACCTGAAAAGTGCTCGGTCCACCATCAACACGGACCACACCACCCTACACCTCCTGCAGCACGCCCACTTCTCATCTCAACGTCTTCTACTATGGGCTTGCTAACTGCAGAAATTCAACCTGGAGACACACTATACCAAGATTCCGACAACATCTTAGCCAATGATCTCTCCAGAGTTTATGAAGTAGAAGCGACTCCATCCATTACTCCACCACATAACGACGTACTTCTTCCAGAACCGCAGGCTTCTGGGGAGAGTTGTGACGATAATCTCCTTCAAGAGATTGAGCCTGCTCTTCCCTCCAAAAATACGTCGCAACAAATATATAAAACTACTATGGAAGAAATGTCCAACAACGACAACAACATCTCCAAGGTTTGCCAGAGCGCAAAACGAATGCAGCCAGGGACACCTGCTTCACCTCAAACCGCCAAACTACCAGTCTTGTTGCCGGCTCCTCGCTAATTGGCCGCCGGTCTGGCTGCAACTGCACTCCACCCACCATACTACTCGATGTCTGGGGCCGCCACGACCTCAGTCCTCAGAATATTCAGTGCTTTCATACGGTGAACACTTCTTCCTGGTAGACTAAGCACTTGGCTTACGTGTACTAAGAGAGGTGATAGCTTAAAGCCAATATTCCTGCACCTCTCATTTTATTATATATTGCACAGCTTGTTATTGCTCACTTGTCTTAACGTAACTTTTCATTTTGTCATTTACTTATTCTTATTATTTTGATTGATTGATTTTATTATACGAATTTGTATGTCCATTTTATTCATGTTTTGTTTATTTAACGTAATTAAAATTTAATTGTTAAAATTTACTTGTGTTTTGTGTGTCTTCTCATTACCTTACCACAGACGAAGTTCCAGATTTTCTATTTTTTTTTATTCTATGTGACGAGGCCATACCCCTAGCTTTGAACAGCCGAACACCAACGCGTTACCGTCACAATATATATATATATATATATATATATGTCGTACCTAGTAGCCAGAACTCACTTCTCAGCCTACTATGCAAGGCCCGATTTGCCTAATAAGCCAAGTTTTCATGAATTAATGTTTTTTCGTCTGCCTAACCTACCTAACCTAACCTAACCTAGCTTTTTTTGGCTACCTAACCTAACCTTACCTATATATATAGGTTAGGTTAGGTTAGGTAGGGTTGGTTAGGTTCGGTCATATATCTACGTTAATTTTAACTCCAATAAAAAGAAATTGACCTCATACATAGTGAAAAGGGTAGCTTTATCATTTCATAAGAAAAAAATTATAGTAAATATATTAATTCAGGAAAACTTGGCTTATTAGGCAAATCGGGCCTTGAATAGTAGGCTGAGAAGTAAGTTCTGGCTACTAGGTACGACATATATATATATATATATATATATATATATATATATATATATGTATATATATATATATATATATATATGCGAACAAGCCTGAATGGTCCCCAGGACTATATGCGACAGGAAACTCACACCCCAGATGTGACTCAAACCCATACTGCCAGGAGCAACGCAACAGGTATCTACAGGACGCCTTAATCCGCTTGACCATCACGAACGGACATAAGGAACTGACAGCCGAAGCTATTTGAACCACTTATCTGCCGGAACTCAGATGGTAATCTTGGGCATAGCATTTTAACAAATCACCTCATTCTTTGGGGCACGCGTGAAGAACACAAATGCGAACAAGCCTGAATGGTCCCAATACTATATTCGACTGTAAACTCACACCCCAGAAGTGACTCGAACCCATACTGCCAGGAGCAACGCAACTGGTATCTATAGGACGCCTTAATTCGCTTGACCATCACGACCGGACATAAGGAAGTGATAACCGAAGCTATTTGAACCACTTCCCCGCCGGCACTGGGATGGTAATCTTGGGGATAGCATTTTATCAAATTACCTCATTCTTTGGGGCACACATGAGGAACACAAATGCATACAAGCCTGAATGGTCCCCAGGACTATATGCGACTGAAAATGTATTTATGTTCCACACGTGTGCCCCAAAGAATGAGGTGATTTGATAAAATCATTAGCAGTCTCCGTGGTGTAGTGGTAAGACACTCGCCTGGCGTTCCGCGAGCGCTATGTCATGGGTTCGTATCCTGGCCGGGGAGGATTTACTGGGCGCAATTCCTTAACTGTAGCCTCTGTTTAACGCAACAGTAAAATGTGTACTTGGATGAAAAAACGATTCTTCGCGGCAGGGGATCGTATTCCAGGGACCATAGGATTAAGGACTTGCCCGAAACGCTACGCGTACTAGTGGCTGTACAAGAATGTAACAACTCTTGTATATATCTCAAAAAAAAAAAAAAAAAAAAAAAAAAAAAAAAAAAAAAAAAAAAAAAAAAAAAAAAATTTATGCCCAAGATTACCATCCGAGTGACGGCGGGGAAGTGGTTCGAATAGCTTCGGCTATCATTTCCTTATGTCAGGTCGTGATGGTCAAGCAGATTAAGGTGTCCTGTAGATACCAGTTGCGTTGCTCCTGGCAGTATTGGTTCGAGTCACTTCTGGGGTGTGAGTTTTCAGTCGCATATAGTCCTGGGGACCATTCAGGCTTGTTTGCATTTGTGTTCCTCACGTGTGCCCCAAAGAATGAGGTGATTTGATAAAATGCTATGCCCAAGATTACCATCCGAGTGCCGGCGGGGAAGTGGTTCAAATAGCTTCGGCTATCACTTCCTTATGTCCGGTCGTGATGGTCAAGCGGATTAAGGCGTCCTGTAGTTACCAGTTGCATTGCTCCTGGGAGTATGGGTTCGAGTCACTTCTGGGGTGTGAGTTTTTAGTCATATATATATATATATATATATATATATATATATATATAATGTTATACCTAGTAGCCAGAATGCAGTACTTGGCCTACTATGCAAAGCCCGATTTGCCTATTAAGTCAAGTTTTCCTGAATTTAAATACTTTTGTAACTTTTTTCTTATGAAATGATAAAGCTATCAATTTTATTATGTATGAGGTCAATTTTTTTTTATTGGAGTTAAAATTAACGTAGATATATGACCGAACCTAACCAACCCTACCTAACCTAACCTAACATATCTTTATAGGTTAGGTTAGGTTAGGTAGCCGAAAAAGTTAGGTTGGTTAGGTTAGGTAGGTTAGGTAGTCGAAAAACAATTATTTCATGAAAACTTGGATTATTAGGCAAATTGGGCCCTGTATAGTAGGCTGAGAAGTGCGTTCTGGCTAATATGTCGTACCTAGTAGCCAGAACGCACTTCTGGGTTGGTTAGGTTCGGTCATATATCTATGTTAATTTTAACTGCAATAAAAAGAAATTGACCTCATACATAATGAAATGGGTAGCTTTATCATTTCATAAGAAAAAAATTAGCGAAAATATATTAATTCAGGAAAACTTGGCTTATTAGGCAAATCGGGCCTTGCATAGTAGGCCGAGAAGTGCATTCTTGCTACTAGGTACGACATATATATATATATATATATATATATATATATATATATATATATTATATATATATATATATATATATATATATATAGTTTGTATATATATATATATATATATGAATGAAAACTCACACCCCAGAAGTGACTCGAACCCATACTCCCAGAAGCAACGCAACTGGTAACTACAGGGCGCCTTAATCCGCTTGACCATCACGGCCGTCAAAAGGAAGTGATAGCCGAGGCTATTTGAGCCACTTCCCCGACGGCAACTCGGATGGTAATCTTGGGCATAGCATTTCACCAAATCACCTCATTCTTTGGGGCACACGTGAGGAACACAAATGCGAACAAATAGCCGAAATAGCCATATAGTCCTGGGGACCATTCAGGCTTGTTCGCATATATATATATATATATTATTAAATATGACCGAAAAAGTAAGATTAATAATTCTAACACGAATTTTCTCAATCTTTCGTACATTTCTTTTCGCTGTTGGAGGTAAATCAAAAATCAATTCTCCAAAATTCATTTTTTTTCTAGTCTGACGCGACACGAGCGCGTTTCGTAAAACTTATTACATTTTCAAAGACTTTAGTTTACAAATACACAGCTGAATAGAACTTACGCATCTCCGATTTTATATCTACATTTTAGTGAGGTGGATGGGGTGAGGTGGCATTAATAGGGTATTAATTTCATCAACGCAAGACAGAACATGAGGTGGCATTAATAGGGTATTAATTTCATCAACACAAGACAGAACACGAAACAATGGGTATTGAATAGAAGTGTATGTAGAAAGCCTATTGGTCCATATTTCTTGATGCTTCTATATTGGAGCGGAGTCTTGAGGTGGGTAGAATATAGTTGTGCATTAATTGGCTGTTGATTGCTGGTGTTGACAGATACCCACACCCACGTACAGACTGGCGAAGCGACTCAACGGCCAGCTGACTCCTTATGTTCCCTGCGCCTTCAACCTGAAGTCTCCAAAGGAATTTGTTGACTTACTGCGGGGCACACGGGCCACAGGGATAAGAGCCTCGTTGGACGTAGAATCGCTGTTTACTAACGTACCTGTGGACGAGACAATCGGGATGATAGCCGACAGAGTGTATCGTGATCCAGCCTGTACTCCTCTTGACATACCAGAAAATATTCTGAGGAAACTACTCCAAGCTTGTACTAAAGAGGCACCCTTCTTGAGCCCGGATGGGCACATGTATAAGCAAGTAGATGGGGTCGCCATGGGTTCTCCCCTAGGTGTCCTGTTTGCAAACTTCTACATGGGTACCATCGAGCAAAAAGTCTTAGTCGACATGAACTTGAAACCGGCCATATACTTCAGGTATGTTGACGACATTTTTACACAGGTACCTGATGTCAGACATCTGCAGGAGCTGAAGGAGGCATTTGAGCAGAGTTCCGTGCTGCGTTTCACTTACGAGATGGAAAAGGATGGGAAGCTGCCCTTTCTAGATGTAACAGTCATGGAAATGAGCGGAGGTTTCCACACTGCAGTCTACACTAAGGAAACGAACATAGGAATGTGCCTAAATGCCAACAGCGACTGCCCAGACAGGTACAAGAGGAGTGTTGTTAACGCATATGTCGACCGTGCTCTCAGCCACAGCTCAGAATGGAAGCAAGTCGACGAAGAACTCTGTAGGGTAAGGCAGGTCCTAGTCAACAACGGCTTCTCCAATGGTTTCGTCGAAGACATCATAAGAAGGAAAGTGAAACGCTATGCAACCTCTGAAGAGACAACTAACACAACACCTATACCCCCTATTAGACTATTTTACAGGAACTTCTTTTCCACAGCTCATAAAACGGAGGAAAGGGTCCTGAAAGATATTGTTAATAGAAACGTTATCCCTACAGACAAAAATCAGAGGATACAACTGACGATTTACTATAAAACCAGAAAAACGGCCAGCCTACTCATCAGAAACTCTCCAGACACAAAGCAGAACGCTTTAAAAGAGACTAACGTCGTCTATGCCTTCAAATGCCCTCTTGGGGACTGTAAGCTCCAAAAAACCCAGTATATAGGCAAGACAACAACATCTCTTTCTAGGCGTTTAACGATGCATAAGCAACAGGGCTCCATTAAGGAACATATAATCTCTTCCCACAACCAAACCATCGCCAGAGAAATCCTAGTAAACAACACAGAAATCATCGATAGATACAGCGATAGCAGGCGGCTTGACGTTTGCGAGGCACTACACATCAAGAAGTCAACACCAGCAATCAACAGCCAATTAATGCACAACTATATTGTACCCACCTCAAGACTCCGCTCCAATATAGAAGCATCAAGAAATATGGACCAATAGGCTTTCTACATACACTTCTATTCAATACCCATTGTTTCGTGTTCTGTCTTGTGTTGATGAAATTAATACCCTATTAATGCCACCTCTTGTTCTGTCTTGTGTTGATGAAATTAATACCCTATTAATGCCACCTCACTAAAATGTAGATATAAAATCGGAGATGCGTAAGTTCTATTCAGTTGTGTATTTGTAAACTAAAGTCTTAGAAAATGTAATAAGTTATATACATGTATAATTAAAAGGTCCTTTATGTGCTGACTGCGCATGACATTGTATTGATTTCTTGAGTATCCAGTTGGCATCTCCTGTGCTTCCTTTGCAAATGTCACTGTCAGGAAAGCTGTGTAAGTAATTGGTTGTCAAGGAAGTGTTAGGAGAGGATTGTCCATGAGTGAACCCTGGTATCGATCGGTTGAGGCATCCCTTTGTGTCTCTGATGCAATTATCAGCTTTGATGACACCACTCTAGATTAATTTACATAATCACCCTATGTATTATCACTTAAATGATGTCAATAAATATTGTAAATTTTTTAAATTGTGTTTGCGTGAGCTCCTTATGTAAGTGCTGCACTTGCTCAGGTGCTCATGTGCCATCAGCGCTATATTCGCTTAATAGTGTCGTTGAAATAACTAAGTATTTACTCATATTTTACACCTCTTTATGAGGAGCAAGTGAGAAGTCATGTAGAGTGTTCTTGTTACACTGAGCTTGAGACTCTTCATTAACGTGAATCGGGCTCAGGTGAAGCCTGTCTATAATACCGTCCCACAGTGGAGCTTTACTCAGTGGTACCTTGAACCTGTATACCTGCTCTCCTACTGGCTAGACTCAGGTTATCATTTGTTGATGATGTCATCTATTGAAAAGTGGTCACATTGCATGCAATTTCAGCCAGGGAAACTAACAAAAAATTAAAATTAAAGAAAATTATTCATTTTCATTATTAGATGTTTAAATTTATAATTGTGGAAATGATTTCAACTTTTCTGTGTGTAGTAAAGCCACAAATATTGGTTGTGGAGGTCACTTGTACTCGTCACGTCACCAAAATGGTTTAACAAGCTGAATTTTCTTTAATGTTTAAGAAGACTTTAAGGATATGTAGTCTTGACATTATAGTTGATAACATTATAGTGCCATATAACATGTAAACATCAATTGAAAACCGCCGAAATCTTTTATTGAAAAACCAAGTCAAATTGCACATAATACTTTATTAAGGTTGTAAATAAAGATGACTACACTATAAAGAATGCAATAATTTTGACATTCCAATATAATTTCAATGATATTCCTAAAATTTAAAAAAAAAATTATTTCAATGATGCATTTAGGGATTTTGAAATAATAAAGAAGAATGATAAAAAAGTCAGCGCATAGTTGTAATAATTATTTGCATAAAATTCCTTGTAAAGATTGTAATATATTCCATGTTGGGCAAACTGGCAACTGGCAACTGTTCTCCGGACAACTGGCAACTGGCAACTGTTCTCCGGACAACTGGCAACTGGCAACTGTTCTCTGGACAACTGGCAACTGGCAAATGTTCTCCGGACAACTGACAACTGGCAAATGTTCTCCGGACAACTGGCAAATGTTCTCCAGACAACTGGCAACTGGCAAATGTTCTCCGGACAACTGACAAATGTTCTCCGGACAACTGACAAATGTTCTCCGGACAACTGGCAACTGGCAAATGTTCTTCGGACAACTGGCAACTGACAAATGTTCTCCGGACAACTGGCAACTGGCAAATGTTCTCCGGACAACTGACAAATGTTCTCCGGACAACTGACAAATGTTCTCCGGACAACTGGCAACTGGCAACTGTTCTCCGGACAACTGGCAACTGACAAATGTTCTCCGGACAACTGGCAACTGGCAAATGTTCTCCGGACAACTGGCAAATGTTCTCCAGACAACTGACAAATGTTCTCCGGACAACTGGCAACTGGCAAATGTTCTCCGGACAACTGACAAATGTTCTCCGGACAACTGACAACTGGCAAATGTTCTTCGGACAACTGGCAACTGACAAATGTTCTCCGGACAACTGGCAAATGTTCTCCAGGCAAACCTGAGAACAAGAGAACACAGTAAGACTGCTACTAAGGTCAACAGTCTTAATGCAGTCAAAACTCCCACACATGCAGTTAAGACAAAGTCAGCACCGAGACTGTTAAGACAAGGTCATCACCCAGACTGTTAAGACAAGGTCAGCACCCAGACTGTTAAGACAAGGTCAACACCCAGACTGTTAAGACAAGGTCAGCACCCTGACTGTTAAGACAAGGTCAACACCCAGACTGTTAAGACAAGGTAAACACCCAGACTGTTAAGACAAGGTCATCACCCAGACTGTTAAGACAAGGTCACCACCCAGACTGTTAAGACAAGGTCAACACCCAGACTGTTAAGACAAGGTCAACACCCTGACTGTTATGACACGGTCAACACCCAAACTGTTAAGACAAGGTCAACACCCAGACTGTTAAGACAAGGTCAGCAGCCTGACTGTTAAGACAAGGTCAACACCCTGACTGTTAAGACAAGGTCAACACCCAGACTGTTAAGACAAGGTCAGCACCCAGACTGTTAAGACAAGGTCAACACCCTGACTGTTAAGACAAGGTCAACACCCAGACTGTTAAGACAAGGTCAACACCCAGACTGTTAAGACAAGGTCAACACCCTGACTGTTATGACACGGTCAACACCCAGACTGTTAAGACAAGGTCAACACCCAGACTGTTAAGACAAGGTCAGCAGCCTGACTGTTAAGACAAGGTCAACACCCTGACTGTTAAGACAAGGTCAACACCCAGACTGTTAAGACAAGGTCAACACCCAGACTGTTAAGACAAGGTCAACACCCTGACTGTTAAGACAAGGTCAGCACCCTGACTGTTAAGACAAGGTCAACACCCAGACTGTTAAGACAAGGTCAACACCCAGACTGTTAAGACAAGGTCAGCACCCAGACTGTTAAGACAAGGTCATCACCCAGACTGTTAAGACAAGGTCAACACCCAGACTGTTAAGACAAGGTCAGCACCCAGACTGTTAAGACAAGGTCATCACCCAGACTGTTAAGACAAGGTAAACACCCAGACTGTTAAGACAAGGTCAACACCCAGACTGTTAAGACAAGGTCAACACCCAGACTGTTAAGACAAGGTCAACACCCAGACAGTTAAGACAAGGTCAGCACCGAGACTGTTAAGACAAGGTCAACACCCAGACAGTTAAGACAAGGTCATCACCCAGACTGTTAAGACGAGGTAAACACCCAGACTGTTAAGACAAGGTCAGCACCCAGACTGTTAAGACAAGGTCAACACCCAGACAGTTAAGACAAGGTCAACACCCAGACTGTTAAGACAAGGTCAACACCCAGACTGTTAAGACAAGGTCAACACCCAGACAGTTAAGACAAGGTCAACACCCAGACTGTTAAGACAAGGTCAGCACCGAGACTGTTAAGACAAGGTCATCACCCAGACTGTTAAGACAAGGTAAACACCCAGACTGTTAAGACAAGGTCAACACCCAGACTGTTAAGACAAGGTCATCACCCAGACTGTTAAGACAAGGTCAGCACCCAGACTGTTAAGACAAGGTCAGCACCGAGACTGTTAAGACAAGGTCAACACCCAGACTGTTAAGACAAGGTCAACACCCAGACTGTTAAGACAAGGTCAACACCCAGACTGTTAAGACAAGGTCAACACCCAGACTGTTAAGACAAGGTCAACACCCAGACTGTTAAGACAAGGTCAACACCCAGACTGTTAAGACAAGGTCAACACCCAGACTGTTAAGACAAGGTCAACACCCAGACTGTTAAGACAAGGTCAACACCCAGACTGTTAAGACAAGGTCAACACCCAGACTGTTAAGACAAGGTCATCACCCAGACTGTTAAGACAAGGTCAACACCCAGACTGTTAAGACAAGGTCAACACCCAGACTGTTAAGACAAGGTCAACACCCAGACTGTTAAGACAAGGTCAACACCCAGACTGTTAAGACAAGGTCAACACCCAGACTGTTAAGACAAGGTCAGCACCGAGACTGTTAAGGTAAGACGGAGCGGGGCTCGACCTGGGGCCAGGGAACCAGACAGAGAGCGTAACCAAAGAAGCCACCGGGAACTGTCACCAGTGTACCATTAGGAAATTATATATATTTTGTCCAAAAATTAAAGATATTGTTTAATAACTTTGTGAGTGTTAATGTTGCATTGACAGCTGGTAAATATATGAGTTACTATTGACAGCTGGTGAATATATGAGTTACTATTGACAGCTGGTGAATATATGAGTTACTATTGACAGCTGGTGAATATATGAGTTACTATTGACAGCTGGTGAATATATGAGTTACTATTGACAGCTGGTGAATATATGAGTTACTATTGACAGCTGGTGAATATATGAGTTACTATTGACAGCTGGTGAATATATGTGTTACTATTGACAGCTGGTGAATATATGAGTTACTATTGACAGCTGGTGAATATATGAGTTACTATTGACAGCTGGTGAATATATGAGTTACTATTGACAGCTGGTGAATATATGAGTTACTATTGACAGCTGGTGAATATATGAGTTACTATTGACAGCTGGTGAATATATGAGTTACTATTGACAGCTGGTGAATATATGAGTTACTATTGACAGCTGGTGAATATATGAGTTACTATTGACAGCTGGTGAATATATGTGTTACTATTGACAGCTGGTGAATATATGAGTTACTATTGACAGCTGGTGAATATATGAGTTACTATTGACAGCTGGTGAATATATGAGTTACTATTGACAGCTGGTGAATATATGAGTTACTATTGACAGCTGGTGAATATATGAGTTACTATTGACAGCTGGTGAATATATGTGTTACTATTGACAGCTGGTGAATATATGAGTTACTATTGACAGCTGGTGAATATATGAGTTACTATTGACAGCTGGTGAATATATGAGTTACTATTGACAGCTGGTGAATATATGTGTTACTATTGACAGCTGGTGAATATATGAGTTACTATTGACAGCTGGTGAATATATGAGTTACTATTGACAGCTGGTGAATATATGAGTTACTATTGACAGCTGGTGAATATATGAGTTACTATTGACAGCTGGTGAATATATGAGTTACTATTGACAGCTGATGAATACACGAGTTACTATTGACAGCTGGTGAATACACGAGTTACTATTGACAGCTGGTAAATACACGAGTTACTATTGACAGCTGGTGAATATATGAGTTACTATTGACAGCTGATGAATATATGAGTTACTATTGACAGCTGGTGAATATATGAGTTACTATTGACAGCTGGTGAATATATGAGTTACTATTGACAGCTGGTGAATATATGAGTTACTATTGACAGCTGGTGAATATATGTGTTACTATTGACAGCTGGTGAATATATGAGTTACTATTGACAGCTGGTGAATATATGAGTTACTATTGACAGCTGGTGAATATATGAGTTACTATTGACGGCTGGTGAATATATGAGTTACTATTGACAGCTGGTGAATATATGAGTTACTATTGACAGCTGGTGAATACACGAGTTACTATTGACAGCTGGTGAATACACGAGTTACTATTGACAGCTGGTAAATACACGAGTTACTATTGACAGCTGGTGAATATATGAGTTACTATTGACAGCTGATGAATATATGAGTTACTATTGACAGCTGGTGAATATATGAGTTACTATTGACAGCTGGTGAATATATGAGTTACTATTGACAGCTGGTGAATACACGAGTTACTATTGACAGCTGGTGAATACACGAGTTACTATTGACAGCTGGTAAATACACGAGTTACTATTGACAGCTGGTGAATATATGAGTTACTATTGACAGCTGGTGAATATATGAGTTACTATTGACAGCTGGTGAATATATGAGTTACTATTGACAGCTGGTGAATACACGAGTTACTATTGACAGCTGGTAAATACACGAGTTACTATTGACAGCTGGTAAATATATGAGTTACTATTGACAGCTGGTGAATATATGAGTTACTATTGACAGCTGGTGAATACACGAGTTACTATTGACAGCTGGTAAATACACGAGTTACTATTGACAGCTGGTAAATATATGAGTTACTTTTGACAGCTGGTGAATATATGAGTTACTATTGACAGCTGGTGAATATATGAGTTACTATTGACAGCTGGTGAATATATGAGTTACTATTGACAGCTGGTGAATACACGAGTTACTATTGACAGCTGGTAAATACACGAGTTACTATTGACAGCTGGTGAATATATGAGTTACTATTGACAGCTGGTGAATATATGAGTTACTATTGACAGCTGGTGAATATATGAGTTACTATTGACAGCTGGTGAATATATGAGTTACTATTGACAGCTGGTGAATATATGTGTTACTATTGACAGCTGGTGAATATATGAGTTACTATTGACAGCTGGTGAATATATGAGTTACTATTGACAGCTGGTGAATATATGAGTTACTATTGACAGCTGGTGAATATATGTGTTACTATTGACAGCTGGTGAATATATGAGTTACTATTGACAGCTGGTGAATATATGAGTTACTATTGACAGCTGGTGAATATATGTGTTACTATTGACAGCTGGTGAATATATGAGTTACTATTGACAGCTGGTGAATATATGAGTTACTATTGACAGCTGGTGAATATATGAGTTACTATTGACAGCTGGTGAATATATGTGTTACTATTGACAGCTGGTGAATATATGAGTTACTATTGACAGCTGGTGAATATATGAGTTACTATTGACAGCTGGTGAATATATGAGTTACTATTGACAGCTGGTGAATATATGAGTTACTATTGACAGCTGGTGAATATATGAGTTACTATTGACAGCTGGTGAATACACGAGTTACTATTGACAGCTGGTGAATACACGAGTTACTATTGACAGCTGGTAAATACACGAGTTACTATTGACAGCTGGTGAATATATGAGTTACTATTGACAGCTGATGAATATATGAGTTACTATTGACAGCTGGTGAATATATGAGTTACTATTGACAGCTGGTGAATATATGAGTTACTATTGACAGCTGGTGAATATATGAGTTACTATTGACAGCTGGTGAATATATGTGTTACTATTGACAGCTGGTGAATATATGAGTTACTATTGACAGCTGGTGAATATATGAGTTACTATTGACAGCTGGTGAATATATGAGTTACTATTGACAGCTGGTGAATATATGAGTTACTATTGACAGCTGGTGAATATATGAGTTACTATTGACAGCTGGTGAATACACGAGTTACTATTGACAGCTGGTGAATACACGAGTTACTATTGACAGCTGGTAAATACACGAGTTACTATTGACAGCTGGTGAATATATGAGTTACTATTGACAGCTGATGAATATATGAGTTACTATTGACAGCTGGTGAATATATGAGTTACTATTGACAGCTGGTGAATATATGAGTTACTATTGACAGCTGGTGAATACACGAGTTACTATTGACAGCTGGTGAATACACGAGTTACTATTGACAGCTGGTAAATACACGAGTTACTATTGACAGCTGGTGAATATATGAGTTACTATTGACAGCTGGTGAATATATGAGTTACTATTGACAGCTGGTGAATATATGAGTTACTATTGACAGCTGGTGAATATATGAGTTACTATTGACAGCTGGTAAATACACGAGTTACTATTGACAGCTGGTAAATATATGTGTTACTTTTGACAGCTGGTGAATATATGAGTTACTATTGACAGCTGGTGAATATATGAGTTACTATTGACAGCTGGTGAATATATGAGTTACTATTGACAGCTGGTGAATACACGAGTTACTATTGACAGCTGGTAAATACACGAGTTACTATTGACAGCTGGTGAATACACGAGTTACTATTGACAGCTGGTAAATACACGAGTTACTATTGACAGCTGGTGAATTTACGAGTTACTATTGACAGCTGCTAAATATGCGAGTTACAGTGTCTTACAGTGACACAGTGTCTTACGGTGATACAGTGTCTTACGGTGACACAGTGTCATACAGTGACACAGTGTCTTACAGTGACACAGTGTCTACGGTGACACAATGTATAACGATGAAACAGTGTCTTACAGTGACACAGTGTCTTAGGGTGACACAGTATCTAACGGTGACACAGTGACTAACGGTGACACCGTGTCTAACGGTGACACATTGCTTAACAGTGACACAGTGTCTTACGGTGATACAGTGTCACACCGTGACACAGTGTCTTACGTTGACACAGTGTCTCACAATGACACAGTGTCTTCTAGTGATGCTGTGTCTTACGGAGACACACTGTCTAACGGTGACACATTGTCTTATGGAAAAACAGTGTCCTACAGTGACACAGTGTTTTATTGTGACACATTGTCTAACGGTGACATATTGTCTTATGGAGACAGTGTCTTACAGTGACACAGTGTCCTACAGTGACACATTGTCTAACGGTGACGTACTGTCATACGGTAACACAGTGTCTTACAGTGACACAGGTCTTACAGTGACACAGTGTCTTACGATGACATAGGGTCTTACGGTGACACAGTATCTTATAGTGACAAATTGTTTTACGGTGACACAGTATTTAACATGGACATGTTGTCTGATGATTACACAGTGTCTTACGGTGACACAGTGCCTTGCAGTGATACAGTGTCTTACAGTAACACGGTGTCCTACAGTGACACAGTGTGTTATGGTGAAACAGAGTCTAACAGTGACATATTGTCTAACGGTGACATATTGTCTTATGATGACAGTGTCTTACGGTGACAAATTGTTTTACGGTAACACCGTGTCTTCAGTGATATATTGCCTTACGGTGACACAGTGTCTAACGGTGACACAGTGTCTTACAGTGACACAGTGTCTAACAGTTACACAATGTCCAACGGTGACACTGTATAAGAGTGACACATTGTCTTACAGTGACACAGTCTTAGGGTGACGTGTCTTACGGTGACACAGAGTCTTAGGGTTACACAGTGTCTTACGGTGACACATTGTCTTACTGTGACACAGTCTTAGGGTTACACAGTGTCTAATGGTGACACAGTGTCTTACTGTGACACAGTGTCTAACGGTGACACGGTGTCTTACGGTGACATATTATCTTACGATGTCACATTGTTTTACGGTGAGGGTAATGTGGGGTTCATGTGTATGGGGCCGTGTTGATCACTATAGCTCACAAGCTATATAACATGTCATCATATATCACATGTGATCATATATCACATGTGATCATATATCACATGTGATCATATATCACATGTGATCATATATAACATGTGATCATATATCACATGTGATCATATATCACATGTGATCATATATCACATGTGATCATATATCACATGTGATCATATATCACATGTGATCATATATCACATGTGATCATATATCACATGTGATCATATATAACATGTGATCATATATCACATGTGATCATATATAACATGTGATCATATATTACATGTGATCATATATCACATGTGATCATATATTACATGTGATCATATATTACATGTGATCATATATCACATGTGATCATATATCACATGTGATCATATATAACATGTGATCATATATCACATGTGATCATATATTACATGTGATCATATATAACATGTGATCATATATCACATGTGATCATATATAACATGTGATCATATATTACATGTGATCATATATCACATGTGATCATATATTACATGTGATCATATATCACATGTGATCATATATAACATGTGATCATATATCACATGTGATCATATATTACATGTGATCATATATTACATGTGATCATATATCACATGTGATCATATATAACATGTGATCATATATCACATGTGATCATATATTACATGTGATCATATATTACATGTGATCATATATTACATGTGATCATATATCACATGTGATCATATATCACATGTGAATATATATTACATGTGATCATATATCACATGTGATCATATAGCTATAGATCACAACTTGTATGAGCACTAAAGCTCTCATACGTTGTCTGTATATATATTTGTTGGCGCTTGGGAACCCTTAAATATTAATTAGGAGGCAATACAAAATTCTTTCTATTTTTTTTTAGATAATTTTGAACTTCAATTTAATTTTTACTTCTGTTATAGTTAGCTTGAGGGAGAATTAATAGTTTTTTTGGAAATGTTTATGTTTTCATTTTTCACTTGTTTGTTATAAATAATTATTGTCGTAATTTTAGTAAGAAACAATTTAAATCACCTAAATTGACTCTCTGGTAAATTTCTTAATTATTGTCTAATCTCAGAATTCGAAATATTCGGTATTAAACTCCATCTACTAATATTTTGTTCGCTTTTAAAATATATCTGAATGGTCTTGGAATGATTTTGAGTTTTCTTATGAATTTTTGTCTCATTGTACTTCTATACCGTCTGAAAATGATTAAATATTGCGTTCGATCCTGTCTAAATGGTTTATATATATGGTAAATACCAACCACAGGACGGAGACCTGCAGGACTGTATTCTTCGCTCCCCAAACTCCATCTATGGTAACTGTGCTCTCTATGAAATAAGTGCGCACTAATCCCACTTAGTATAAAACCTTCAATACCATGCGGCACTAATTTTCCATTGAGTCAGATGAGGCGCAGTATCAAAATCTTCGCTAAAATCTAGATATAAAATGATGATTCGCTGTCAACGTCTTGATATGCACTTGGAAATTGTGAGCTTAAATTTGTTGAACTAAGACGTTGTAATTTATGCCTTTCAGAATGTAAATCGGAGACTTTTGCTACTATCGATGTAATTAATTTTCTTTCAATAGACATTAAGGTATTTGGAGGATAGTTTAATGCAAGTGATGTTTAAATCTTTTAAAAAACCTGCACCACATTAGCATCCCTTCACAATGATGGTACTCTGCTTGCATTATTAAATTTAAATTGTTAAATTTGCAACACAAGACCTAACTTAGATCGTACCATTCTTCAAGAATCCAGGAAAGCCTGTCTGTTAATGTGAATTAATTTATATTGCGGTTTTATATATGAACAACAGTTTAACAGTGAACAATAGTTCACTGTTTTCTATATTCATCCATGTTTCTGTTGGTGCAATTATGCCCTTCAGATACCATTGTGGATAGTTTTTCAGAGCAAAAAAATGTATTTAATATCATTTTCGTATATTTCTACTCTCTGTACAGTACACATCTAGCAACGTGAACGTGATATTTCTATGTTCATGTCTGCTCCTTTTATTACGTTTCAAGGTTTTTATTTTTATTTCAAAACTTTCTTTGTAAATTTTCTGTTCAGTATTCCTATTGTGAAAATTCCTTTGATATTCGCCACCGGAACGAGATTGCATGTTATTGATTACGTAATCTATGCTATTCCTATTCGGAGGTATTCTTTTCTTTGTTTATTTATAACTAGGCTGCTATGTACTAACTGTTTAAAGTCTTTATTTCCCCCAACGACTCCACAACTCCTGCCATCTTCCTCAGAGAGAAGAACACCACCCCTCACAAGCCCAGTGGTTCTGAAGTAAGTGTCCCAACTATGCATTAATGGCACTGCAGTAATCGTGCAACATTTCTCGACACACTGTTGATACTAATCGCTCTTAACATCCACTCACTAACTTCTTTGAGTGACTTCAAGTTAGTGACTTCAAGCACTAACTTCTCACTGTAGTTCTAGTACAGTACTGAAACACAGACCAATACCAGTACTTGTAGTTCCAGTACAGTACTGAAACACAGACCAATACCAGTACTTGTAGTTCCAGTACAGTACTGAAACACAGACCAATACCAGTACTTGTAGTTCCAGTACAGTACTGAAACACAGACCAATACCCACATTTGTAGTTCCAGTACAGTACTGAAACCAGTGATGGTTTTCTCCTCTAGTATTGCACCGATATTTAAAATCAGAAATTGTTTTCACAATGATGACACTACAGTCCACAACAAGATACCTATTCAGTCTGTATTCTCAGTATTTCCCCCTTGCTCTCGATATTTCCTCTAGGCTTAGTTAGTAATTACAGGAGTTAGTGTAATGATATTTGTTTGTCATTATCAGAAGTCAAAGGAGTAGTAATTCCATGAGTCATTGAAGATTTATGTCAAATAACATCCACTTTCCTCACTCGTTTTCCAAAGTGATGTAGCAATAGGAATTGACTGTAAATGCAGGTTGTAACTTTTAATAATGGTCACCGCGGTATCTTAGGTGAATTGTATTTATATTCTCTATTCAGGAATGGTGTCCAACCACTTGGGCTGGACGGTAGAGCGACGGTCTCACTTCATGCAGGTCAGTGTTCAATCCCCGACCGTACAAGTGGTTGGACACCACTCCATACTTCCGTCCCATCCCTGATCTTTATCCTGACCCCTTCCCAGTGTTATATAGTCGTAATTGCTTGCCCCTTTCCCCCTGATAATTCCCTTGCCCTTCTCAATTCATCTCCTGAAGACATCGGTGTCGGCAAGAATATCAGCAAAAATGTTGGCAAGAATGTCGGCAAGAATGTCAGCAGGAATACACATTTTGATCTAATAACAGAGAAAAATGTTTCTTAAAAATAAACAAGTTTTTTATTTTTATTAAGATAAACGTGATTGGCGCGCTCATCCCCTTCCTTGGCACTGTGATTGCTCCCTTCATCCCCTTACTTGGCACTGTGATTGGTTCCTTCATCCCCTTACTTGGCACTGTGATTGGTTCCTTCATCCCCTTACTTGGCACTGTGATTGGTTCCTTCATCCCCTTACTTGGCACTGTGATTAGTCCCTTCATCCCCTTACTTGGCACTGTGATTGGTTCCTTCATCCCCTTACTTGGCACTGTGATTGGTCCCTTCATCCCCTTACTTGGCACTGTGATTAGTCCCTTCATCCCCTTACTTGGCACTGTGATTGGTTCCTTCATCCCCTTACTTGGCACTGTGATTGGTCCTTTCATCCCTCCTAACTTGGCACTGTGATTGGTCCTGTTATTCCCCCCTTACTTGGCACTGTGATTGGTCCTTTTATCCCCTTACATGGCGCTGTGATTGGTCCCTTTATCCTCTAACTTGGCACCGTGATTGATCCCTTCATCCCCTTATTTGGCACTGTGATTGGTCCCTTCATCCCCCTACGTGGCACTGTGATTGGTCTCTTCATCCCCCTTATTTGGCACTGTGATTGGTCCTTTCATCCCCCTTATTTGGCACTGTGATTGGTCCCTTCATCCCCTTACTTGGCACTGTGATTGGTCTCTTCACCCCCTACGTGGCACTATGATTGGTCTTTTCACCCCCTTACGTGGCACTATGATTGGTCCCTTCATCCCCCTACGTGGCACTGTGATTGGTCCCTTCATCCCCCTACGTGGCACTGTGACTGGTCCCTTCATCCCCCTACGTGGCACTGTGATTGGTCTCTTCATCCCCCTACGTGGCACTGTGATTGGTCTCTTCATCCCCCTACGTGGCACTATGATTGGTCTCTTCATCCCCCTACGTGGCACTGTGATTGGTCTCTTCATCCCCCTACGTGGCACATTGATTGGTCTCTTCATCCCCCTACGTGGCACTGTGATTGGTCTCTTCATTCCCCTACGTGGCACTGTGATTGGTCTCTTCATCCCCCTACGTGGTACTGTGATTGGTCTCTTCATCCCCCTACGTGGCACTGTGATTGGTCCCTTCATCCCCCCTACGTGGCACTGTGATTGGTCCCTTCATCCCCCTACGTGGCACTGTGATTGGTCTCTTCATCTTCCTACGTGGCACTGTTGTTGGTCTCTTCATCCACCTACGTGGCACTGTGATTGGTCTCTTCATCCACCTACGTGGCACTGTGATTGGTCTCTTCATCCCTCTACGTGGCACTGTGATTGGTCTCTTCATCCCTCTACTTGACCGGGTGGTTGGCCAAGCGATACAAGGCCAAATATTTCCTTCACTCAAGTTGTTGATACAATTACTGGCGCTGTGTGTTGGCAGGCGAACTATATTCACACAAGACCTTGAGACTAGCACACTGGCTGGTCCAGACCTTAAGACCAGCACACTGGCTGGTCCAGACCTTGAGACCAGCACACTGGCTGGTCCTGACCTTGAGACCAGCACACTGGCAGGTCCAGACCATGAGATCAGCACACTGGCTGGTCAAGACCTTGAGACTAACACAGTGGCTGGTCCAGACCTTGAGACAAGCACACTGGCTGGTCCAGACCTTAAGACCAGCACACTGGCTGGTCCAGACCTTGAGACCAGCACACTGGCTGGTCCTGACCTTGAGACCAGCACACTGGCTGGTCCAGACCATGAGCCCAGCACACTGGCTGGTCCAGACCATGAGCCCAGCACACTGGCTGGTCAAGACCTTGACAACTAGCACACTGGCTGGTTTAGACCTTGAGACCAGCACACTGGCTGGTCCAGACCTTGAGACTAGCACACTGGCTGGTCCAGACCTTGAGACAAGCACACTGGCTGGTCCAGACCTTGAGACAAGCACACTGGCTGGTCCAGACCTTGAGACTAGCACAATGGCTGGTCCAGACCTTGAGACCAGCACACTGGCTGGTCCAGACCTTGAGACCAGCACACTGGCTGGTCCAGACCTTGAGACCAGCACACTGGCAGGTCCAGACCTTGAGACCAGCACACTAGCTGGTTCAGACCTTGAGATTAGCACACTAGCTGGTTCAGACCTTGAGATTAGCACACTGGCTGGTCCAGACCTTGAGACCAGCACACTGGCTAGTCGAGACCTTGAGACTAGCACACTGGCTGGTCCAGAGCTTGAGACCAGCACACTGGCTGGTCCAGAGCTTGAGACCAGCACACCAACTGGCTGGTCCAGAGCTTGAGACCAGCACACTGGCTGGTCCAGACCTTGAGACCAGCACATTGGCTGGTCCAGACCTTGAGACCAGCACATTGGCTGGTCCAGAGCTTGAGACAAGCACATTGGCTAGTCCAGAGCTTGAGACCAGCACACTGGCTGGTCCACAGCTTGAGACCAGCACACTGGCTGGTCCAAAGCTTGAGACAAGCACACTGGCTGGTCCAGAGCTTGAGACCAGCACACCAACTGGCTGGTCCAGAGCTTGAGACCAGCACACTGGCTGGTCCAGACCTTGAGACCAGCACATTGGCTGGTCCAGAGCTTGAGACAAGCACATTGGCTGGTCCAGAGCTTGAGACCAGCACACTGGCTGGTCCAGAGCTTGAGACAAGCACACTGGCTGGTCCAGACCTTGAGACCAGCACACTGGCTGGTCCAGAGCTTGAGACAAGCACATTGGCTGGTCCAGAGCTTGAGACCAGCACACTGGCTGGTCCAGAGCTTGAGACCAGCACACTGGCTGGTCCAGAGCTTGGGACAAGCACACTGGCTGGTCCAGAGCTTGAGACCAGCACACTGGCTGGTCCAGAGCTTGAGACCAGCACACCATTTGGCTGGTCCAGAGCTTGAGACCAGCACACCAACTGGCTGGTCCAGAGCTTGAGACCAGCACACTGGCTGGTCCAGAGCTTGAGACCAGCACACTGGCTGGTCCAGAGCTTGAGACCAGCACACTGGCTGGTCCAGAGCGTGAGACCAGCACACTGGCTGGTCCAGAGCTTGAGACAAGCACACTGGCTGGTCCAGAGCTTGGGACCAGCACACGATATGGCTGGTTCATGAACTTTAAACAAGCTCAGGAGGGCTTCCTAACTCCTCCATGGTGACAGCTTGACTTACGAGTATAATCCTGTATGGTTTATGGCCCCAGCTCCTGGAATAATGTGGAGGGGCTTCTTGCTGGTAGTTATTACCAGAAAGTGACTTGGGACTGGAGGTTACTGTGGGGGGGGGGTTACTGGGGGGGTGGGGGCTTACTGTGGGGTGGGGGCTTACTGTGGGTGGGGGCATACTGTAGGGTGGTGGCTTACTGTGGGGGTGGGGGCTTACTGTGGGGGTGGGAGCTTAATGTGGGGGTGGGGGCTTACTGTGGGGTGGGGGCTTACTGTGGGGGTGGGGGCTTACTGTGGGGTGGGGGCTTACTGTGGGGGTGGGGGCTTACTGTGGGGGTGGGAGCTTAATGTGGGGGTGGGGGCTTACTGTGGGGTGGGGGCTTACCGTGGGGGGTGGGGGCTTACTGTGGGGAGGGGGGCTTACTGTGGGGGTGGGGCTTACTGTGGGATGGAGGCTTACTGTGGGGTGGGGGCTTACTGTGGGGTGTGGGCTTACTGTGAGGATAGAGGATTACTGTGAGGGTAAGCACTTACTGTAGGGGTGGGGCTTACTGTGGGGGTGGGGGCTTACTGTTGGGGAGGGGGCTTACTGTGGAGAGGGGGCTTACTGTGGGGGTGGGGGCTTACTGTGGGGAGGGGGCTTACCGTGGGGGTGGGGGCTTACTGTGGGGAGGGGTCTTACTGTGGGGTGGGGCTTATTGTGGGATGGAGGCTTACTGTGGGGTGGGGGCTTACTGTGAGGTGTGGGCTTACTGTGGGGTTGGGGGATTACTGTGGGGGGTGGGGGTTTACTGTGGGGGTGGGGGCTTACTGTGGGGGGTGGGGGCTTACTGTGGGTGGGGGCATACTGGGGGGTGAGGGTTTACTGTGGGGGTGGGGCTTACTGTGGGTGGGGGCTTACTGTGGGGGTGGGGGCTTACTGTGGGTGGGGGCTTACTGTGGAGGTGGGGGCTTACTGTGGGGGTGGGGGCTTACTGGGGGATAGGGGCTTACTGTTGGGGGGGCCTTACTGTGGGGGTGGGGGATTACTGTGGGGATGGGGGTTTACTGTAGAGGTGGGAGCTTAATGTGGGGGTGGGGGCTTACTGTTGGGTGGGGGCTTACTGTAGGGGTGGGGGCTTACTGTGGGGGTGGGAGCTTAATGTGGGGGTGGGGGCTTACTGTGGGGTGGGGGCTTACTGTGGGGGTGGGGGCTTACTGTGGGGGTGGGGGTTTACTGTGGGGGTGGGGGCTTACTGTGGGGGGTGGGGGCTTACTGTGGGGGGTGGGGGCTTACTGTGGGTGGGGGCATACTGGGGGGTGAGGGTTTACTGTGGGGGGTGGGGCTTACTGTGGGTAGGGGCTTACTGTGGGGGTGGGGGCTTACTGTGGGTGGGGGCTTACTGTGGAGGTGGGGGCTTACTGTGGGGGTGGGGGCTTACTGGGGGGATAGAGGCTTACTGTTGGGGGGGCCTTACTGTGGGGGTGGGGGATTACTGTGGGGATGGGGGTTTACTGTGGGGGTGGGAGCTTAATGTGGGGGTGGGGGCTTACTGGGGGGTGGGGGCTTACTGTAGGGGTGGGGGCTTACTGTGGGGGTGGGAGCTTAATGTGGGGGTGGGGGCTTACTGTGGGGTGGGGGCTTACCGTGGGGGAGGGGGCTTACTGTGGGGGTGGGGGGCTTACTGTAGGTGGGAGGCATACTGGGGGGTTGGGGGCTTACTCTGGGTAGGGGCTTACTGTGGGGGTGGGGGCTTACTGTGGGTAGGGGCTTACTGTGGGGTGGGGGCTTACTGTGGGGGTGGGGGCTTACTGTGGGGGTGGGAGCTTAATGTGGGGGTGGGGGCTTACTGTGGGGTGGGGGTTTACCGTGGGGGTGGGGGCTTACTGTGGGGAGGGGGGCTTACTGTGGGGGTGGAGCTTACTGTGGGATGGAGGCTTACTGTGGGGTGGGGGCTTACTGTGGGGTGTGGGCTTACTGTGAGGATGGAGGATTACTGTGGGGGTAAGCACTTACTGTAGGGGTGGGGCTTACTGTGGGGGTGGGGGCTTACTTTGGGGGTGTGGGCTTACTGTGGGGGTGGGGGCTTACTGTGAGGTGTGGGCTTACTGTGGGGTTGGGGAATTACTGTGGGGGTGGGGGTTTACTGTGGGGGTGGGGGCTTACTGTGGGGGGTGGGGGCTTACTGTGGGTGGGGGCATACTCGGGGGTGAGGGTTTACCTGGGGGTGGATCTTACTGTGGGTGGGGCTTACTGTGGGGGTGGGGGCTTACTGTGGGTGGGGGCTTACTGTGGAGGTGGGGGCTTACTGTGGGGGTGGGGGCTTACTGGGGGGATAGGGGCTTACTGTTGGGGGGCCTTACTGTGGGGGGTGGGGGATTACTGTGGGGGTGGGGGTTTACTGTGGGGGTGGGAGCTTAATGTGAGGGTGGGGGCTTACTGTGGTGTGGGGGCTTACTGAAGGGGTGGGGGCTTACTGTGGGGGTGGGAGCTTAATGTGGGGGTGGGGGCTTACCTTGGGGGAGGGGGCTTACTGTGGGGATGGGTTGTTACTGTAGGTGGGGGGCATACTGGGGGGGTTGGGGGCTTACTCTGGGTAGGGGCTTACTGTGGGGGTGGGGGCTTACTGCGGGGGTGGGGGCTTACTGTGGGGGGGCTTACTGTGGGTGGGGGTTTACTGTGTGGGTGGGGTCTTACTGTGGGGGGTTGGGGGGACTTACTGTGCGGGTGGGGGCTTACTGTGGGGTGGGTGCTTACCGTGGGGTTGGGGGCTTGCTGTGGGGTGGGGGCTTAATGTGGGGGGTGGGGACTTACAGTGGGAAGGGGGCTTACTTTGGAGAGGGGGCTTGCTGTTGTTTGGGGTCTTACTGTGGGGACGGGGCTTAATGATGGGTTGTTTCCTACTGTGTGAAGGGGGCTTACGGAAGGGAGTGGGCTTACTGTGGGGATGGGGCTTACTGTTGGGGGGTGTCGTACTGTGGGGAGGGGGCTTACTGTAGGGAGGGGCTTACTGATGGGTGGGGGTTTACTCTGGGGAGGGTCCTTACTGTGGGGAGGGGGCTTACTGATGGGAAGGGTTTACTGTGATGAGGGGGCTTACTGATGGGTGGGTTCTCACTGTGGGAAGGGTAGGCTTACTGTGGGAAGGGGGCTTAATGATGAGAGGGGACTTACTCTGGGGAAGGGGCTTACTCTTGGGTGAGGTTTTACTGTGTGGTGGGGGCTTACTGTGGAGTGGGGGCTTACTGCGAGGAGGGGGCTTACTGCGAGGAGGGGGTTTACTTATTGGAGGGGGCTTTCTGTGGGGAGGGGACTTACTGTGGGGAGGTAGTTTGCTGTGGGGAGGGGGCTTACTGTGAGGGTAGGGGCTTACTGTTGGGTGGGGCTTACTGTGGGGTGGGTGCTCAATGTGGGGACGGGACTTACTGTGGGGAGGGGGCTTACTGTGGGGAGGTGGCTTACTGTGGGGAGATGGCTTACTGTGGGGTGGGGGCTTACTTTGATTTGGGGGCTTACTGTGGGGAGGAGGCTTACTGAAGGGAGGTGGTTTGAAGTGGGGAGGGGCTTACTGTGTGGGAGGGGGCTTACTGTTGCGTGTGGGCTTACTGTGGGGTGGGGGCTTACTGTGGAGTGGGTGCTCAATGTGGGGACGGGACTTACTGTGGGGAGGGGGCTTACTGTGGGGAGGTGGCTTACTGTGGGGAGGTGGCTTACTGTGGGGTGGGGGCTTACTGTGGAAAGGGGGCTTACTGTGGGGAGGGGGCTTACTGTGTGGTGGGGGCTTTTTGTTGCTAGGGGGGCTTACTGTGGAGTGGGGGCTTACTGCGAGGAGGGGGCTTACTTATTGGAGGGGGCTTTCTGTGGGGAGGGGGCTTACTGTGGGGAGGTAGTTTGCTGTGGTGTGGGGGCTTACTGTGGGGTAGGGGCTTACTGTGGGGTGTGGGCTTACTGTGGGGTGGTGGTTTACTGAGGGGTGTGAGCGTACTGTGGTTGTAACAAACTAGGATGGTTGTAAGAATTATCCAGAGTGGTTTATCGACAAAAGAGAATGGGAAGCTGAAGCTGGTCACCCGCGTGGTGACCCGGGACCTGACCCCAGGGAATTCGCGGTGAAAATAATCGACGCCTTGTTCATGTTCCCGTTGAACAGGTTGCTGTTCTCTACCGAGCGGAGTGGGACGTCCTACCATACTAACTGAGGCCCCCTGTCCATCTCCCTGGCTGCCTGTTGGCATGGCGTCGATGTTATTTGTGGGGGAACCCAAGACGACTCTCCCCACTCATGAGACGACTCCTCGTAAGACTCCCCACTCATGTCAATAATCGTATCTCTACTGGGATGGAAAGATACCCTCGACTGCCCAGTCCCATGCAGAACCCGTGAGCTCGTCGCTTCAGTCCCACTGACCCCACCTGTGGCGTCAGCTGAGCTACCTGAGCGGTCCCCAGTGGTGTCGGAAGGGGTGCTGTCCTCTACACTTCCACTCCCACTGGTCCCCACTGACTGGTCACTGTCTGGGTTAAACATTTCCTGAGGTTTCTGGTGTGCCACGTCTCTTGTAACTACCCTTTAGTACACCCTCGACCCGGACTCACTACAACCGTGATCTTATACAATATAAAAAAAAATCACAACTCTTTTTCCAAGAGAAAACTACTAAATTCCCAAAGTAGGAAATACACCGATTTATCGAGAGAATCGCTGTAGTGAATCCAATGAATGAGTGTCTGCCCCGCACTCGTGTCTGACCATGAAATATCCCGCAGTTCTATTGCTGAAACCTAAGTCCTTTACGTTAAAAAAAAAAATTAAGGAATCTATTTTATATAAAACAATTTAACTGGTAACGCAACTAACGCGCAGCACTCGTGATGGATTAATAAAGAATATTTACTGTACTAGAATACTAAACGCACTTGAAGTGAGCAGCGTGGCCCCTGATGACTGATGGAGCGAGACCAGCTGCGCTGAAAAAAACTAAGTCCCGCGCTTTTTCGCTTAAACTCAAAAATCAAAATTTTTGTTCTGAAGGAAAATAACTAGTTTTACGTTAATAAACCTCTCTAGCGATTACTATAGACACCCAGGACATATATTTGCTTACCAAAAATTGAATTTTTATCCAAAAACTGCGTTTTTTTTTTTTTACTCACTGCTGGACTCTGCCAAGTTTCTGACTCCGAGGGAAAAAATTCCTATCACCCTAAATATCACAAAACTCCTTTAATTCGCAAAAATTTGGGTTTCTCGTTCCCAGATATAAATAAGTTATTATTTACTACTGACGTTGTATACAGAACAATGCTGACACATCGGGCGGTTTCAACACTCATTAATTCGAATTTTCGTCAAAATCCGAGATTTTCACCTCAAGTGGACGCTGACAAAATTACAACACGATTTTCTCGAAAAATAACTAAATTTGGCAAAAATGTAATAAACACTGTTTAATGCTTAGGAACAGAACTATGTCCCTTGCGCGCACTAGAGGGTAATACCGGCCCTAGAATATACACGAAACATGAAAATTTGAATTTTCGCCAAAAAGACAGACTCTAGCCCAAGCTGGACTTAGAAAATTTTCCACCAACGTTTCTACTGAACAGAATTCTAAGTCTAAAACACAATCCTACCGTCTTACTGGTAAAGCTAGAAAAAATATCACTCGCATCGACTGGGGAATCCTAATGACGCCCAGATCATATACGTGACCCACGAATACAAATTAATTACAGTTAACGATTTTCCGACGTTGACTTAGCCGAAAACTTATCCCGAAATACTGAGAAATATTCCACGGACTCTATTAAACATTTACACGAAAATTACTATCCCTTAAACTCCTTCACTTATCTATCGTGACCGACATATAGCCCTAAGTCCAGAGGATTAACTATGTTCTAGAAAACCGCACCTCTGACTTAGACTAATACAACAGGGAATAGCAAAACTTAATGTACGCACTTAGCCTAATATGCAAGAAAATACTAACACTTGGGAAAAACATTTAACAGGGGATTGAATTTAGGGGAAAAAAATTAATCTCTAGACCAACGCAAATAACAGGAATTACATTATAAATTTAGCATACTTAATTCAAAGATACATCTCGACTTAATCTTATAATTGTTCCTACCCGCTCGCCGTACCACATCTAGCCTAGGGGTCTCGACCATCTAGGTTCTAACAGAGCGACACGCAGCTTTCAGCAACAATTAAGACTAGGGACGACTCAACCTCCACTAAGTGTGCGATCACTTAGTTGTTGAATCGCTGCTAGGTAGGTTACTAGTCCGTCCCTCGGAGGCCGCAACGCCCTTCACGGATTTCCGTTTTTCCTAGCGTTTTGGGTCGTCTAATAACGCGGCGTCCCACAGATATATCCGCCCAGACAGCCCACAAGGAACTGCTGTTGAGAGTATGGTGGCTCCCAACACCTCTGAATTAATTGCAATGGGTCGAGTATGGTACCCAGTCCAATCAACTCGGAGCGGTCTCCTTTTCAATAAATCTTAACAACCTAATCTTATTAACTAAACCTTAATCATATCAGCCCGCATGAACCCAAGATTCGCCCATCCCCACTCAAACGCACTGTTGTGAGGTCCACGACTAATCCTGGCCCGCGGCTGTCTCCTTAGCATCCACGCACGTGTTCGAATGGCTAGACGCGTGAGCCTTTCAACAATTTCAAACAAAATTGTTGAAACCACCGCTGCCACCATTGTAACACGGGGAGGGTGTTCTCGACTTATCTTTCCTCCTTCTCCCCCTCTACCCGTATTCTTACTTTTTATTTCTCTACAAGGGACTCCAAAACTTTTACTAAAGCCGACTCCACGCCATGTGGTCCTAAGACGATTGACCGACTTAGGATTCTACAACCCGTATGACGTGACCTAGGCTTTGAGCAAAACCCTAGAGTCGCCTCCGCCGCCACCACCAGACCAGTAACACTGAGCAATGATCGAGGTCTGGATCGATCATGCTAATTAATCAACCTTGGGGCTTGATCCCCACTATAACATAACCTTGGGAACTTGAGTGTGGAATTAATTAAACGGGAATGATGAATTCCGATTCGATGTTAGAATCGGCGCCCAATTCAACTCTGCCTCGTGTGGACCACGTGACCAGGACAATTTCACATAAATATAACATACACATGGAAATAATAAAAATGCAAATTATTAACTAATTAATTTATTTAAAGAAAACTAAAACAAAATCTAAATGGTTATCCTTCCCTACTTGACCTGAACGGCAATGAATTGACTATCCCTATAAAAACTCATAAAGCAACTCTACCTTGGGCGACCAGCTCAGATGTTGGGGCTGGTCTTGGGGGAGAGGTAAGATGGTTGACCTCTCCCAGTTAATCTCGAGTCCACACTGATCTCTCCTCTCTCTGATGCTCCAGGAGCCCAGAGCAGAGTATTGTTCCGCATAGTCTAAGTTTTACCAAGTTACTAGCAAGGCTTAAGTTTAACAATTAACCTCTGTTTGTACTGAATTGATCCAGACTGGTTGAATTATTTTACTGAAATTAAATTACACAAGCATCTAACGGCAGAGCTGTTCCCGATCACCAAATGGTTATTTGAACTTTGAGAAATAGTGGACATGTCAACTCTGATGACCTATGACCGCCAGGTCACTCCGCCTTACAACTTAGATCTGATTCGTGACGTCACTGATGGTGACTTAACTCAAATCTCCTAATAATTAGAATACTCTTGGTACTATAACCAGGAATATTATACAATACCATTTTAATACAAAATGAATAAAGGCTAATTTCTCTAAATAAGTGAATACTATAGAATGGTTCATTATACGAAGCTATGAACAAGGCTTCGATTATTTTCACCGCGAATTCCCTGGGGTCAGGTCCCGGGTCACCACACGGGTGACCAGCTTCAGCTTCCCATTCTCTTTTGTCGATAAACCACTCTGGATAATTCTTACAACCATCCTAGTTTGTTACATAGTGAGGGGGCTTATTATGGGGAGGGGTCTTACTGTGGGGAGGGGCCTTTCTGAAGGGGAGGGGTCTTACTGTGGGGACGGGCCTTTCTGTGGGGGAGGGGTCTTACTGTGGGGAGGGGCCTTTCTGTGGGGGAGGGGTCTTACTGTGGGGAGGGGCCTTTCTGTGGGGGAGGGGTCTTACTGTGTGGGAGGGGGCTTACTGTTGCGTGTGGGCTTACTGTGGGGTGGGGGCTTACTGTGGAGTGGGTGCTCAATGTGGGGACTGGACTTACTGTGGGGAGGGGGCTTACTGTGGGGAGGAGGCTTACTGTAGGGAGGTGGCTTACTGAGGGGGAGGGGTCTTACTGAGGGGAGGGGTCTTACTGTGGGAGAGGGGTCTTACTGAGGGGAGGGCTCTTACTGTGGAGGAGGGGTCTTACTGAGGGGAGGGGTCTTACTGAGGGGAAGGGTCTTACTGTGGGGAAGGGGTCCTACTGAGGGGAGGTGTCTTACTGTGGGGGAGGGGTCTTACTGAGGGGAGGGGGTTTTACTGTGGGGGAGGGGTCTTACAGTGGTGAGGTGGCTTACTGTGGGGAGGTGGCTTACTAAGGGGGAGGGGTCTTACTGAGGGGAGGGGTCTTACTGTGGGGAAGAGGTCTTACTGAGGGGAGGGCTCTTACTGTGGGGGAGGGGTCTTACTTAGGGGAGGGGTCTTACTGAGGGGAGGGGTCTTACTGTGGGGAGGGGTCTTACTGAGGGGAGGGGTCTTACTGTGGGGGAGGGGTCTTACTGAGGGGAGGGGTCTCACTGTGGGGGAGGGGTCTTACAGTGGTGAGGGGGCTTACTGTGGGGAGGGGTCTTACTGTGGGGGAGGGGGCTTACTGTGGAGGAGGGGGCTTACTGAGGGGAGGGGTCTTACTGTGGGGGAGGGGGCTTACTGAGGGGAGGGGTCTTACTGTGGGGGAGGGGTCTTACTGTTGGGGGAGGGGTCTTACTGTGAGGGAGGGGTCTTACTGAGGGGAGGGGTCTTACTGTGGGGGAGGGGTCTTACTGAGGGGAGGGGTCTTACTGTGGGGGAGGGGTCTTACTGAGGGGAGGGGGTCTTACTGTGGGGGAGGGGTCTTACTGAGGGGAGGGGTCTTACTGTGGGGGAGGGGTCTTACTGAGGGGAGGGGTCTTACTGTGGGGGAGGGGTCTTACTGAGGGGAGGGGTCTTACTGTGGGGGAGGGGTCTTACTGAGGGGAGGGGGTTTTACTGTGGGGGAGGGGTCTTACAGTGGTGAGGTGGCTTACTGTGGGGAGGTGGCTTACTAAGGGGGAGGGGTCTTACTGAGGGGAGGGGTCTTACTGAGGGGAGGGGTCTTACTGTGGGGAGGGGTCTTACTGAGGGGAGGGGTCTCACTGTGGGGGAGGGGTCTTACAGTGGTGAGGGGGCTTACTGTGGGGAGGGGTCTTACTGTGGGGGAGGGGGCTTACTGTGGGGGAGGGGGCTTACTGAGGGGAGGGGTCTTACTGTGGGGAGGGGGCTTACTGAGGGGAGGGGTCTTACTGTGGGGGAGGGGTCTTACTGAGGGGAGGGGTCTTACTGTGGGGGAGGAGTCTTACTGTGAGGGAGGGGTCTTACTGAGGGGAGGGGTCTTACTGTGGGGGAGGGGTCTTACTGAGGGGAGGGGTCTTACTGTGGGGGAGGGGTCTTACTGAGGGGAGGGGGTCTTACGGTGGGGGAGGGGTCTTACTGAGGGGAGGGGTCTTACTGTGGGGGAGGGGTCTTACTGAGGGGAGGGGTCTTACTGTGGGGGAGGGGTCTTACTGAGGGGAGGGGTCTTACTGTGGGGGAGGGGTCTTACTGAGGGGGAGGTGGTCTTACTGTGGGGGAGGGGTCTTACTGTGGGGAGGGGTCTTACTGTGGGGGAGGGGTCTTACTGAGGGGAGGGGTCTTACTGTGGGGGAGGGGTCTTACTGAGGGGAGGGGTCTTATTGTGGGGGAGGGGTCTTACTGTGGTGAGGGGGCTTACTGTGGGGAGGGGTTTTACTGTGGGGGAGGGTTCTTACTGAGGGGAGGGGTCATACTGTGGGGAGGGGGCTTACTGAGAGGAGGGGTCTTACTGTGGGGGAGGGGGCTTACTGAGGGGAGGGGTCTT